>NW_008604923.1:7383-19227 GCF_000691845.1 Merops nubicus | reverse complement strand
AGGAATGCCATCAGACTGCTCACTCTAGTTCAGTGTACCAGTTGTAATTCCTCCTTTACAGAAGAACTGAAATCACCACATATGGAGGGGAAAAACAGTGTGAGGGAATAAAGCAGGTTCTGGTGGGTTTTTTTCACACATTTCTAGAAACCGTGTAGAATTTCTAACTTGTACTTACCATTCCAATGTTTATTTTGCATTAATATAGTGTAGTATTATTTGTCAATTTTGTAATCAACTGTAGAAATCAGTGGCACAAGTAATAATGATACATCATGATAGAAAATTAAGAAAATAATCTGGAATATTCAGTATTGAATATTCTTTGATGAACAATAAATATATTCTTATACAACAATAAATAATGCTCATTCTTTAAGCATATCAAGAATGTTGTTCTCTTTAACATGTTTTTTTTTTTTCACATCATATTAAATACAACAGCTATAACCAATGTTGTATCATACTTTACTTCTTCAAAGTGCAAAATATATTAAATAGTTTAAAAATATCCTATTGTTCCACAGGATTAACTATATCTTTATTCCCACATTATTTATGACTTATTTCTTCAGTAAGTGGGACAAGCCCTCAAGTGTTTAAATGCCATTTAAGCTCCTGCCTCAGCACACAACAGTTTCTGTTATGGACACACTGATTACAAAAGAGTGGATGAAGAAAGCTTCACTCAGACCACATGCAGCTGATACAGCATCACTGCCTACTGGAGAAAAGGAATACGAAGAAGTGCTGGTTTAACATACCAGTCATCAAACCAGATCCAGTTTAAAGTCCCCCTCCCCCAGCTCACCCTCCTTGTCTCTCTCTCTCCCTTTGTTAGATTCACACACTCCGCTTTTCCAATTGCTTTAGCCCGAAGCAGTTGACATTTACCCCAGCTAGATAATCGAGGAATAACATTTGCGTTACAGTTTAACATGACCTCTGCCTCTACAGCTCTTTTTAGATTACCTCCCCCCCCCAAAATGGTTGCTGACACCATAGTGAGGCAGGAGGTGGGAAAAAGAGAAAAGAGAAGCTTATTATTGCAGTGGCACAGTCAATGTCATGAGAAGCTGCTCTGCCCTTTTCAGTTGTGGGTGAGCAACTATTAAGGAAAAGGTATTAAAAGGAGGAACAACTGTGATGCGAGGGGGACACAGGTTAAGCTCAAAGCAAAGGTTAATGGATTGACTGTTACCTGTGTATGAGGCTTAATGTTGGTCTATACACAAGAGAATTGCTTCTAGCTTGTATTTTTTTCATGAAACTAAATTAAAGGGCTAATTTATTCCAGCATAAAAGAGTGAGATCCTACTGGTGTTGTTTTAATACACAAGGACACATTTTCAGTTCAAAATATTGGCTGTTTATTTCCAGCACAGTGTGCTATAAGGTGATATTGCTTGTGAAAGGGAGAGCAGAAAATCATGCATTTGGCTGAAGATATTCACTGAAATGTTAAAAAGAAGAATTTTAATGTCGGTTAAAAAAACTAGACAAAGTTTAGAGTAATAGTTTAATAGTCAGATCACATTTTAAATACTGAAAATTAGGTTTATAAAGGGTTCACCTCAAACAGAAACAAAACCAATGACACTTTCTGAAGACCAGAGCAAAAGCAAAAAGATTCAATATTGCATCTAGATCTCTGGTTTTCATATTTAAAAATATTTTCTATATTTTTTATATAAAATATATGTTAGTACTTAGTGTCTGCAAATTCTTAGAAGTGAACAGATCAGCATATAACTGGTCTACAAAGAGTTAACGTAAAGTGGGAAACAAGTACCTGGTAAGTTAGTCAGTCAAGCTAATGTCTACTGTAAGAACATATGATCTCTATTAATTCTAGGAAAAAAAACAAAACAGGCTGATATAGACAACATGTGGTTTTCTGTTTTGTTTTGTTCTTTTTTTTTTTCAGTTGTGCCATCTTGAGCATGCAAAATATTTGATATTTATAATGTTTTCATTACTGTTGCTAATACAGGTACAACAATGTGAAATAGAACTGTAGCATTGCCTTCTCTCTTTGAGTAAATTTAAGTAAAATCTTCTTGTCTGTAGAAGAAACAATGACAGAAGACAAATGTATTTAAAATGAAAGGAAAACAACTAATATCAGGTTTAGGCCATCTGTGGATTTTGAACTTTGTAGAGTCTATTTCATCATGATCAAATTCATTACCTAGATTTTTTCTTAAACACCAGCTTCCACTTGATTAAATCATGTTTTCAGGGAAAAACTATACACATAACATCAGCATGAAAGCTAAAAGCAGAGAAAGAGGCAAATTGGACAAGTATTCAGAAACTCCCAGCTAAAACTTTTCTTGCTTGCTTGTAATTTTGGGAGAGAAGATCACCAAATAAATACTTAACATAATCCTGAATCGTAATTTCTGGATTACTGAGAATAATCAGCAATATGTTAGTATATTGGAATATCAGCTTTCAAATAACTGATAATTTAAAACCAGTTTATTAACACCTTCCTTAAATATATGACCTTTCATTCTATTCTTTGCCAATGTTGAATCACTCTCTGTCTTTCATTTTTGGGTATTTTGTCCAATTTTATTTTCAATTTCTCAGATGACTTCCATCATTCCTTGTGGCATACTCTTCTGAAGCTTAATATATTCTACTGTCCAGACCTTCATTCCCAATACTCATTCTTATACCCTGTCTACTATTTAAAATTATTTTTCGGCACAAAGACTGGGTTATATCCTTACATATTTCTACCAGCTGCAGCTGGCAAGATTGTGTTATGAGCAATATTTCCCACCAGAAATCTTCAATCCTTATTTATATCCAACATGAGTCTTAATTATCACTTCTTCAGACTACTTTGTATTATTTATAAATATATTTATTTCTTAAATATTTGCTTATTCTGCACAGAAAACGACCATATATTCTCAGATAATACTCATATTGAATTTAATAACCAAACTCTTCCTTTTTTTTAACTCAAGTCCATGGCATTTGGCCCAGACACAGATTGTTGGGTGAAACTCAAATAATGCAATATTAAAAGCTGTGTAACTATTTCCCCACTGTAGGAGGATAATGTGATATAGTTCATTAAAAAATAATGCCTCAACATTCAAAATTTTTATATTTTTGGAACTTGTTTATGCAACCTGTGAGTCTTCCTGTGGCCTTCAGGACTCCAGTGAAGGGACTCTTTCCAGTGAGATTTTTGGGTAGCAGAGTAGCACAGGTTTGGATGCACCAAACACCAAATGAGATTCTGAACACAACACAGGACTTCTGAAAAGCAACGCTTCATATGAGCACACAAGCTGCCTGACAATGATGTCAGCACTAGGCATGGGGGTGTTTCCATATGAGTGAAATACATGATGAATGGGTCATTTCCAATACTGTCTCCACCCAGTAGGTGCAATTCCTTCCTTTTAATGAAGGAACAGAGCATGAGGAGGAGTGGAGACTGCTCTGTATTTATGACCAGGCACAAACAGTTATCTTCTTTCTCTGTGGTGTGAAAAATGCATTAATGGCCAGGCCTCCATTTTGGAAGGTTACTACCAGATTACTTTGCATCGAGCTCTTTTCTAAAGGGTGACATCAGCCAAACCAATGTTAAAAGTTAACCAGGTGAAGAGGAACAAGAGTCTTAACTGGTGTGCCAGAAGAGCTCCTGCCTAAATAGGATTACAAAAGTTTGCTTACATTAAGTGCTAGGAAGCCTGCAACTACTGAAGACCCTTACAGACTTCTCCATAGACCTGCTGCTCCAGGGTACAGGGGAATGGCTAGACTCAAGCAACAATGACCAATGGACTCCAGTGTGAAAGATAAGAGAGAAGGCTGCAGCTCCACATGCTCCTGGCTCAGCTCTGATTGTGCTGAGATAGGGTAGGCATGGGAAGGAGGCTTCCAAGACTGCCTGGTTCTTCACAAGTCCTCCTCCTCCAGCCTGTCCCCAGCCTCCACCACTTCCACTTCCACCTCTTCCTGCTTTTTGTCCTCCCACTCTTCTCTTTTCTTCACTTCTTCCTCTCCTCTGCCACCTTCCTCTCACCTCAGTCAAGCCACAGTCCCATCAACCAGCATCTCTCATCCTCCTCCACCCCCTCAGCACACCCCCTCACAAGACCCTTTCCATCCCAGCCCACCTCTCCACCACCCGTGTGATGCCAAAGAGAAGCAGAGGCAGCCAGAGGCTTCTCCCAGCCACCTGCAGGGCTACGAGCAGGGAGGGGAGGAAAGACCAATTGTTTTTAAACACTTTGTTTTCCAAAGCAGTTCTTTGGTGTGTTTATGAGAGATAATTAATGACTGCAGTTCCCAATGAGAACAACTACAGATGCCATTTCTATGCACACAGACAAATTGCACCCATCCCACAAAGACGGAGGACACTGTAGTTCTGAGATGGTTCGTAGCACTTTACCTGTAGCACAGCTGTGCCTATAAACAGTGACAGAGTATAGTACCCCAAAGGCAGGCTCAGGAAAATGTTGATGCTATGGCAAGCATGATCCTGCATCAGGATGCCACTCCAGTCACTTCTGATGTAGATGCAGGAGTCATGGTTGCTCTCTGGAGAATCTGGACCATGACATGGCTTGCAATTCCCAGAGATCAAAGGTAGGAAAACAATCTGGTGGGGCAATCAGATATGGGCACCTGTCCCATGCTCCCGTGGCAGAAAATCCATCCTCTCATTCCTTTGTGGGACTTTTTGGAAGGTGGCTGGGGTGTTGGGGTAGGGAGGGATTGGTGGAGGTGAGGTGATCACCATGAGATGACAGTGTTAGTGTTTCTTTGTGGTTCATCTTCTGCAGGTGCTGTGTGCCCAGAGCTCAGCAGCAAAGAGAACACTGAAAGCCCTAAGCAACAATTAAAAAAATTTATGCGAGGCATGTTGTTAGAAGCTGATTATATTCAGACCATTTCAGTTAAATACTCCTTGTGTTATGTTTAACAGGATAAGCGCTGCCTCACCTGACAGCAGTAACACCACACCAAATGCTGTAGTGCTGAGAAGAAGAAAGTCCCATGCTAACACAACACTTCTAGAAAGTTTTGTGTCCAAAGAGCAAGATCTGCCCTTGCCACCATTATCTGAGTAACCTTGTGGGTTGAAGTCCGTGCATGGGCCACACATAAGGCTGCATGGCAGGTTAAATACCCTGCCCTCACTTCACGCATATCCAGTATGGATGCTCACCTGCAAGAATTGCCTCTAAGTCTCCCCAGACATCTGTCCTGCACAGGAAGGTATTGTACTGGTGTATCCTGAGCAGATGCCTAAACTGTAAGAACAAGTATGTTTTTAATACTAAAATAAATTTAAAAATGTGTATGATATGTTAAAAAACGATAAATTACATTTGCTTATAAGTTGTTTCATTCACTTAACACTTCTTTTCATCTCCAAATTTAATTTGTTGGTACAATTAATGTAAAAATTATAAATGGGGAAAAAAGTTGAACTAGCTGCTAAGAAACCAAAAGGAAAATATCCTGGGAAATTTGCTATTTAGCTGACCGCTATTTGTATTTTAATTGCTGCCACACAGAATGATGATGAAAATTTCTTTTTTTTTCCTTCTGTGTGCAGGTGAATATTGTAATGGTTGGTTTAGTCTTTCGTTTAACAGCACCCGGAGTCTGTATCCTTCAGCTGGATACATTTATTTCAAGGTACTTAGAAGCTGACTTTTATGAGATTATTTAGGCAGTGATTATTTTTGTTGAGAAATGTGTCCTTTATCCCTCTCATTCATCCACTGCTAAGATATTTCTTTTTGTCAGAATGCCTCCATTTCTGATAAATGACTGAAGACTGACTGCTACACTTTATTAAAAAGTAATAACAATTTTTGTACGCACCCTTCACATTGTAAGGGGGGAACCATGAATCAAAGGACACTGCCTGTCTGGGCCTGATAAATGCATCGTTTACCAGCTGAGGAGTTATTTAGGACTGGCTATTAATTTAAATCACATTTATCTTCCCTGAATGGGGGGAGGTTGCTGTGATAGGACTACGAATGACCAATAGTGCAGCTAAGTGCACATTATTTATTACTACCGCCTGCAAAGCACTGCACAATATGTTAAAAAAAACCCAGTGCCAATTACCATGGTTAATCTAGTCAGGGCAGTAACAAATTTCTTCCTAACACAAGCCAATTTCTACACTTGTACTTTCTAGTCTCTAGAAAGTCAGTGTTTTCTCAAAATTCCTGATCATTAAAACCAGGCTATTTACCCTCTCCTAAAACATGATAAGCAATAGTAGCACTCTTAAGTTTTTTCTTCATTGTGAAAAAAAAACCTTCCTTAGACATTTAAGAATAAAAATTTCTTGAGTATAATAAAATAGTATAAAACATTTTCTAGAAGATTTTTGAGTTTTGTTCTGAGACATCTGAGCAAAGAGATGCTTTGCTGAGGCTTAGGGAACATTTATGCAGAGCTGGTGGGGGCCACAGTCATCTAACCTTTTCAGGAAATTTCATACAAAGAATTAAGGTAATTCTAATGAAAAACATCATACACAGGGCTTTGTAAAACCCAGTGCATGAAGTCAGCCTACTGCATGTGCTTATGAGATATAGTCATCTTTGCCTTGTTGCTATGGGCTAAGGTAGTGGTTGTCAAGGCAGGTGCCCCTGAAATTTATGAGCAACTAGAACAAATGTTTTTTGAAGAACAGGTACTGATTGCACTAAGTACATCTGCAATGGTGGATAGTCACCCTCTGAGAACTTACTGAGGACAAGAAGTTCCTGAGATGGACAGTGTGGTCTCCATTGTGGCTCACATCCCAAGTAACTGACAGAGCACAGGGGCAGACATGGCTTCATGGAAGAAAGAAGGAACTGAGACACTGAAAACACAGTTCTCCTCCCTCTTTCCTGAAGGAGAATATCAATGACAAAAATAAAAATAAAGCACTACTTTATTTATCTGCAATCATGTACATTCATACTCGTTACTCTTGTTCCACACCTATGACAACACTAGAGTCCCTTCTGGCATTCACTGGGAATGTTGTTTTTTTTTCTTAATGCTGGCTGGCCATCCATCTCCATCTAACAAAAACTTTTTTTTTTTTTTTTTTCCCCAACTGGTTATTAAAATCTTAGTAATAAGCAGATTTCTATGGAATTACACTCAAGAAGCAGCAGTGATCAGTAGTTGCTGCATCTACAGAGTTTTAGCTGTACATCATACTCTGAGAAGTTTATAGCCTCTGTTGCCTTGCATGTCAACAATCCTATAACTGGAAGAACAGCTAAGTAATGATTACCAATGTCTAATACCATCCAGTGTTATATATGAGTAATGCTGTTCTTGCACACTTTTTGCATCAACCTCTAGTGGCAATTAACACTTCATCGTTAAAGAAAGAACAAATAATGAACACCATGTATAGAGAAAGTGTTGGGGTTTCCATCCCAATAGCCTGAGAAATAAACAGGGTATTTTTGTGCAATTAATCCTCATCTAAATAAACATAAATGTGAATAAAAGTATAATATTGTGAGAGAGGATTCATTCTAGCAAAGTGTTGTTACTACTGGATATCTGGAAATTTGAAACATTTGAATTAGACATAAGACCTTTACAAATTTTTTAAACAGTGACAGCAATTAACTGAATGAATAACTAACCAGAAGTGATACAGATTTTTCTATCAAGAGAATATTTTAAGGCAAGGTGGTGTTTGTTCTTTCCCTTGAGGTATATCTGATGCTCATATTCAACCACATAATAGGAACTAATCCAGGACATTTTAATAAAAAGATTTTCATAATTGTATCCTCACTTCTAGAAGTCTACACAGCTCTAGGAATCTGCCTTTCCTACTGGCACAGACCTCCTGTTTATAGGTCTGAGGATATGTGACATGCCTTTGGAATCTGGGGCTGGAAGAGAATGTTGGGACTAAGTCCAATTCCATGCTCTTGCATGCAACTGTATCATACGATCTTTTTACACTTATCATACTCCACCTTAAAAGTAATTAGTTTTTTGTTCCTCATCCTGTACACCCTTACCATGCTTGGGAAGCTCTTCCAGGGAATGATTGCTGTGATAGATAAGATCCTTCTTTCTGATTTCCAGCATAAATGTATTTACCTATTTCTTTTCATGTCAAAACTGGCATTTAGCTTAAATAATTCCCCTCCCTCCCTTGTGTTATCTCTATATGATTTTATAGACAACAATCCAATCTCCTTTAGGCTCTGGTTTGTTAGGCTAAACATGCCAGATTTCTTTGGTGTCTTTTTGATATTCATGTACCAAATCATCTTAGCAGTGCTTCTCTGTGTTGTTTCCAGTAACAATTCATCTTTCTTTTACTATGTAGATGGTCCTCAAGATTAGTTTTTATTAGGGTGTTGCATGGTGCTACTAATGCTTTCCTACCTTTTCTGGAAATGTCTCTGTACTATGCCTCAGAAACCCATTCGCCTTTTTTCACAGCTACAGCATATTGGCAACTCAGAGTCATACTGTGATCAGCTAGAGAGTTTAGGTCACTCTCCTCTTGGTGATTTCTGACAGATGAGCTCTCAGCTTATAGCAGAGTATTTATATTATTAGTCCCTGAGTGACTGACCTTGTACTTTGTGCTATTGAATTTCATCTTGCTTCTATTCCTCTTGATCTCAAGGCTATCTGATTCTTTCATTGTGATATCCCAATCCTCCTCTGTACTGATGATGCATCCGGGCACCGATTTTATCAATACTTCAGTGCACTAGTAAGATCCCTAATAAAAATATAAACATTGCCTTACTGAAATACCTCAAAACTGGACCAGGAGAAACTACTCCCAGACTGTTAGTCCTCTTTTTGTACACTCTAGTACTACCCTCTTCAGTCAGACTTTTAACTACATTATATATCTCCTCTGACAATCTTCAGCTACTCAACCAGTTTTACTGGTCTTATTTGCAGCATGGTTTTGATGTTTGATATCTGAATATCTTCTGTTTATGTTATGGATGCAAGGGTGGATTCTTGTGTTCTTTTGTAGTTGCTCCCTGACACCTGATTTCCAAATCAGTGTCTTACAAAGATGCCCGAGATAGCTATTTCTAAGAATATAGATCTAGGCCTTGATGAAACTGTGCTGGGAGGAGAGAACAGAACAGACTGCCTGGTGGAAACGCAGCTTTGTATCACCTGAGATACAGCAGTGAAAGAAAATACAGGCACTGAAGTTGAACAGAAGTCCATGACTCAAATATGTGGCAAAAAGAATGTGTTGCTTTCAAATTTTGAGCTGTCAGTCATACCAATATGCCAACTTCCTCTCAAAAGCACAGAACAGAATGAATATTTTTAGGTCAAAAGCTTCTATCATTTCATACCATTTTTCATAACCCAGAGTTGTACAGACTGAATATTCAGGGCAGGAAGATTTGCCCTGAAGAGTTTGCATGTCAATCATTTGTAGTGCAAAGAATGAGTCATATCCACATTGGGTCACATTTTACTTCACTAACTACAAATTCAACCAACCTAGTATTTAAGCTGTGTTATAGTAAAAAATATTTTTGATCATGTTTGTGCCATGTTATGACTTCAAGCGTTTTGTTTTCTGCATAGACTATAGGAAAATTCTTGACCCAGCTAATCCTCAGGCTCTGGTCTTTCTCTGAGTAAAAGGTACATAGGCACCTCCGGAGCTAAACACAGAAGATCACACTATTTGTTCTGTGGCTTCAATTCTTTCCTTTTTACCATAAAATACTTATAGGAGCTCAGTCGGCGTTACTTCCTCTGCTTACACTGCAGGTATTCAAAAGACAGTCAGTCCTAATTATCCCATCCCTCTTCACACATCCCCACACCCAATTAATAATGTTCAGTGATGTATGAAGCCGAGTTTACATTAATGTAATTTTTTAATACATTAAAGTGGTGAATGTCTCAGGCATTTTATAAATAAATGTCACTAATTTTTAAATACTTGTGCCACCCTGAAGAGCACAGACTGAAAGGGAAAGGGCAACAGGGGTGCAATCCTCTCTCTTCTAGCTCCCATTTGTAGCTCCTGGGGATGCTCAAAGAGATTAAAACTTTCTCTTTCCAAATCCCAGGACATGTAGCTATTACTTACCATGCACAGTGTAATACAGACTAGGCTCAGAAAAGAGCATCTCTGGAACTTACTCTTTGCTGCCACTGTTATGAAAATTGAGGTTTTCTCTGAATAAGGTAATCAAAAAAGTTCTGGCACATCAGAATCAAAATTTCCCTGTCAAACCATATTCCTGGTGCCTTTTCAAAGCCTGGAGCTCTGTAATTCAGACAATAAATATGTGTTTCTGCATGTGGGGAGCTGCAGAAAGCAAAGGTTTTAAATTCAGAGTCACAGTTACCAGATCAATGAAATGAAGATTATCTGTCACTTAAATCACAGTTAATTGGAGTTAATGCATGAATTTAATTCCACTTTGCAACTTGGGGTGAGAGGGTGAAATGGCACAGAAATGCCTAAAAAGAGATAATATCAGAGATGAAATTTTGAAAGTAGCTACTGATGTTTTATGGCTTGATCTTGAGCCTTACTTGTGCATATAAGCGGAAAGTCAACAAGATGCAGCCCTATACAAATATTCTTTGGATCTTCAGCTGTTTTGTCGTCATTGAGATCCTTTTGGTTTTAATTCAAGCTCAAGGTGAAGATACTATACAGGTAAATGCATGAAAATCTGAGGAGTTTTGGTTTTAGTCAGTATCTACAGCCTTCTTCTCCCTCTCTGTTTCCTGTGAGTTGGTCTCAGAATATGCAGCTGCATTGTTCTTTTTGGGCTATGTTTGCAGACTATTTCTGGCCCACATCAATGCAATCCAAATAATCCTCAGAAGTTGCTTCATTATTTATTAGAGAAAGCAATCTGGCATGCAGTGTGCTATCGACAGCTGAAATCCAATACTCAAAGGTCACCAAAACAAATACCAGAAAGAAAAGGTGTTAAGGCAAATAAAAATACACCTTTTTAATTTTGGCTGAATTGATTAAATAACAATTGAGTGGTGTCACAGGTCATAAGGCTTTGAGACATAAGGTCAGCTTAATAGAAAAGAGCCTGGGGCCATGTCACAGGGTATGCTCTGAGGCCTAGCATGGAGGCCACATCATTGTGCTCGCTCCTGCCCTTACCCCATGTAGTCTGAAATGAAGAAATGCCTAAAAAGAATAGAGAATAGTCTAAATAGACTAGTGCTTATCGCTGAGGGCTACCCCCTGAGTCAATGCTGTTTAGAACTGATTGCTTTATTTGAAGTGAGAGTACTGGGCATCTGAGTAAACATTTTATAAAATTCAGTAGGCCAAGGAAAAAAACAAACTAAAACAAACCCAAACAACCAAACCAACAAAAACCTTTCTACACCAGCAGTACTCTGTAATATATGTACATCTCATTACAGTTCCATGGTTCAGCCCAAATATTTTGGACTGTCACAAAATGGGTCAAGTGAAACACTTAAATACACTGAAATCAAAAGAACTTTCTATGTGAATTTGAGAAGGAAGAACTGTACAGTGGCTTATATACACAGTGGCTTATATACACTAATACATCCACACTAACATTAGTTAATATGAGAATATTTGTGTATTAGTGCTGGCTTTTTGTATGCTAAATGATTGTTTTGTTCCTAAAAAGAGCTACCCAGGGAATCTGCTGCTACAGAAATGCACATCTTCTGATGTTGTGGCTGATCTTTTAAAAAGGGCTTGATAATTTTACATTTGATAATATAAATGAAAAACTTGGTCTCTATCTAGTTCAGCCAGCTACTTAAACATGTGACCCGTCAAAGCACGAG
>NW_008604923.1:0-7352 GCF_000691845.1 Merops nubicus | reverse complement strand
TTCAGCAGGATAACTAGAGCATGTGAAACTATTGTATTTGGAATTCTGCTCCTAGAAACCCAGCATAAAGGAAATTCAGTATAAGAAACTAGTTAAGATAAGATATAAGATATCCAGATTATTTAACACTACCATGACTGTCTGCTGGCTCTAGTGGAGACAAAGGCATATTTCCCTGTTCTGTGTCTTCCTCTTCTTCTAGCCCAACTTCTCTACAACTTTCTCTGTTGTTTGCACCTTGGACTAGTACAGTAAACAACTACCATCGAAGTGTATAACAAAATTTCTCTATTGAAGAGAGCTGATCTGGAAAAAGATTATCTTTTTCTTGCATGGATATATTCAGTCTATTTTGATTCACTGACGTTCCATCATTCATTTGAAAATAAGCTCCTGCTATTCCCTGTTACTTCTCAGGGCAATGGTGTTGCTAAATTTTGTTCTAGTGTGTTCAAACTTAATGAATGGTTAAATATCTGCTGATTCTCAGGATAGTGATTCTTATTTTCATTTAGTATTTAAATTATAACTTTATAGACTAGTACACTGACCCACTACATAACTTGAGTTGGGAAGTTCTAGCGTCTACTTATCTACTACTCTAGTTTTCAGAATTGGACATTATTTATGAAACGTGTAAGGCACAAAAAAAATGTTAATCTAGTTGTACAACTATTAATAAATCATAATTTTCAAATGCAAGCTATTTAAAAAAGTAAGGCATGGGATCAATTAGATGACAACAGTGTGTCATGTTACTTCATGGTGGAAAGAATGCTTTTTACCACTTGAGAATCTGACACTCCTTTTAATGTATATTCTACTTAATGACAAGTTATTACAGCAATTTTAATTGTTTTGTGTTGGAAAAAATAATTTTTGTTTTAGGATTACTAGTCTATTTTCTACACTTTTCCTAGATGAGTTTGTCTCCTTTTCAATCAGTTTATTTCAAGAAATAACACATGGCTTCAGAAGATAATGTTTTAAAACGTAATTATATAAAAAGTGAATTCCAGGGCCTACTCTGTCTACAAGCAACAAAAGCAAGGACTTTAATTCATAAACATCCATATCAACACTGATAAAGCCTATAAATCACTCAATGATACAGAAAATGTTTACCGCTCTTAAGAAAGAAGTCAGGACAGTATCAGTTATAGAGACTGTTGAAGTATAAAGATGCATTTTCTTAAAAGACCCTCCTTTTGTGCACTCACAAACATCTGTGCACACAATTTTCAAGTACTTGGGCACAGACAAAATGAATTCTAGGACCTATACCTGCAGAAAATAAAATGTTACTTATGAAGAGTCATTGGGAGAAATTGTTACATTCTGTGGAATTTACTTCTTAGTTCTGTATACTCTTGTCCTGTAGTTACTATATGGTTTGTGTACGCATAGAAGAAGGCTGGGCTGCAGCCCTTTAGAAAGTCTTTCAGATCGATGAAATGTTGTCTGCTATGGTGAGTGGGAAACAGCAATGGAAAAAAAAAAAAGGTGTGTTAAAGTGCAGAAAAAATGCACAAGGTTTTGATGGCTGGAATGTTCTTTCCTGTGCAGCCTGGACAAGGTCTGCCTGGGCAGATGTGCTCTGAGGTAAGGCAAGACTCTCCACTTCACCAGACCCTACAGCTAAGGAAAAGGCAAGGAGAAGCTCTGAAGTTCTGGCTCAGGAACAGCCTGAAAGTATCTGGTCATTCACACAATAGCGATAATGCAAAAAAAATACTAATTTCCAATAGTGCTGGATTTTCAATGCCTTCATGCTTTGCAAGTTTTGTATCTTTTTCCCATCACCATAACTCATAGCAGGACTTTTGCTGGCAATCTAGACAGAGAAGGAGACAACCTAATGAATGATTTAATATCTGTACTTTCAAATCTTTCTCTTTTGGGGAAGAACTAAAACATATGAACACAAAGGCTATACACTGTGTGACCCCTTCCCCACCTTTAACTTCCAGGCTGAAAAGCACCGCTCTAGGCAGATTATAACAGTTGCAGCTTTCCTGGATTCAGGTAGAACACTTGTTTTCTGATCTACTTTCTCTCTTTCACAGTAGTCTCAGTCCCTTGTGAAGAATGCAAGTGGTCTAGATAATTTGTGATGATCCTGCAATATTTAATGTGTGTCAGCAGTCTTGGATTAGATTCCTGTATTAAATGCCCGAGTTTTAAAGGATTTGAGTGCTTAATAGTTTATTACTGTAAAGGTGGGCAACAGGTTCTTCTGATTGTGGCATTTACTCGTTTGTTTAAGCAACTGATATTAAGTTTTAAGTGATTTTTGATAGACTGAGATGATCAGCTTCAAATAAATGGTCATGACTACAATGTGTCCCTGTTAGGTATCTTTGAAAGTATTGGCTTAAATCAGGACTTGTGAACTAAAACTGAGTCTCTGGTTTGCTTATTTATGTTTATTAACTGCACTGTTTAACCTCTCACCTCTTCCTTAGTAATGTATTTCAAACTACACCTTTTATTTGCTTTTGTATTAGGCTGGGAAGTCTACCTGATGGTAAGAATTTATGCTGAAATACTGGCCCAAATATTCTTAACTTTGCTCTTTCTGGGTCATATTCCCCATTCCTGTTTTAAAATCTATATTAGTTCATGTTCTTACTTGTATCTTATCTGGCATTCTTCAATTCTACTTCACAGATTAAATAAAATTGAGTAAATTCTCTGAGGTTTCATTCAGTCTTTTCTTCTCAGCAAATTAATCCAGGACACAACATCCTGCAAGTGGATAGAGGGTTAATCAGTAGTTGAATAACCTTTTCCTGAACTTTCCTAAGTTTTCCAATTAACTGAGGTAGCTGAAAAAACCCACACATTTTGTGGTGTACGGTGTTTCCTTTCTCTGTTCTGAAAGCTGCTTTAAGCAGCCATGCATATTTCTAAAGTTTCTGACTAAAACATGAAAGTTTAAATCATTGCTAACTGTGTATGATAAGCACCGAGATGGATTTCAGTGGTAATTCTTATTACGTGGCTGCTCACAATTCACCTTCCTATTGGTTTGTGAGAGTAAAAAGAACCAAATCTCTTGTCTGTAGAGGAAAGGTCTTGTTACGGAGAAGGATTTTATAAAAGCTTTCTTTCCACACTCTGCATTGATGGACAGTGCCCCACGGCCTGGGAAGCTGTCATTAAATGAGATGCAGGGCAAGTGTGAAGCCCCCAAAAATGGAAACTATGGTGCAACAGTCAAGATCACGGTCCAACTGAATGGGTACCCTGCCAGAAATATTTCAGTTAGGAAAAGGGATAGCTGCACTGGACTGGACAGGTGGTTTAGCCCATCTCCTTAATGCTTGAATAAGAAAGGTGAAAATCGACTGACACCTGCAAGGTAGAGACAAAGCTGATACTTAAGGACTGACGGTTTACCCTCCAAATCTGTGAGGAAAACAAGTGTCTCATACTTAAAAGCAATCCACTTTATTTAAAATCCTCATAATTCCAAACCTGTTGCATTAAGCATTCCAAGTCTCATTACTGAGGAAATGAACCAACCCTCCAGGAATGATGGTTGAAAACCATCTTTATCACAGAGAAGTATGTGAAAGATACACAATGGAGCCTATAAATGTCAATGTATAGTACTATTACTATATGAGTAAAATAATAAACCCATAAAAATTCAAGCAAGCACTAAAATAAATTCTAGTTACATTGTTTCAGCAGTGATCAAGATTCTCTCATTTGTCTCTTGCACCATTCATTTTCTCACATAGCATCTGTGGTGCTGTGTTATTTCTTTTCTGTATTCTTTGAATTAATGCTTCCATTTTCTTGCATTTGAAAATAATAAACTGAAACCTAAATGAAATTAAGAAACATCATGTAGTTCAGGAGATGAGTAGTTTTAGCTACACCTGATAATACGCTCAGCTAGCTGTCTCTTGCAGAAATGGTACAGGTTTCTTCTTGCTTTCAAGTTTGTTCTGAAGGATCAGGGAACTTCTGACTTTCCCAGTCATGAATTTAACAGTGTTTTGTCGTGTTGCAAACTGCCAAAGTGTGCTTAGTAACTGAGAGGCCCACCTAGGTATGCTTGTAATGTAAATAATTAGAAATATTCCTATCCTCATATATATTCACAAAATTAAAAAAATAAAAAAAATCCTCTCTCTAACAGGACTAGTGGAAAGTTAGAAGGTGTTTGAATAAAATATTCACTATGACTCCTTTATTTGCCCAAAATTCCCAGACCATGACTTCCTTTCGTAGTTCAAATGTCAAACATCCCTTCCACTGTGGCCAGGGTGGCATGCAGGAACAGAGGGAGACCCTAAACAGAAGTCTTTAATGATGACAAGCCTGGTTAACTCAATGACCCACAGCATCTTTTGTCTCCCTTTCTCCCTATGTTGGCTCCTGCTGATTCAGATGAGGGAAGCCAACTAGCAGAGCAGTTGCTCATGCATAGTCTAGGGAAAATGCTTTCTTCACCCTTGTGCATAGAGTGCAAAAGGCCCTTCAATTTCCTCTGTACTGTTTTTTGGTTTTTGTCTTTTTCTCTGATTGACTAGCTTTATATTGATTGAAAAGTCATTTCCTTTGCCCAGTCTTCTGAAAAACAAAATAAATGTTTTCCATGACCCTAACTTAGATTTTTTCTTTCCAGAGAGCTAAGAAAAAGTTCCCTGTCAATTATATTGAAGGTAAAATTATATTGTTGTTTTGTAGCACTTTTTTTCTCCCTATGTGTCAAAAGGGAGCAAATGATGCATCAAAAGCCTAAAAGCTGAAATAAAGATTAGGTGTAAAGTGCTATTGATCCCCACAAGAAAAGAAGCTAAGACAGATTCCACTCCACTGTCAGGTTACATTTTCAGTAAGTTACCCAGATGCAAGATTTGAAACTTCTACAAAAGAGTCTTTAAAGTGTTGTTGAAAATAGCAAACAAAATTAGAACAGACAGTAAAAACAACCATTGAAATATGTCAGTGATGCAGCTGAAGTATTGTCAGGCTGCATTGTCCCAGTGTTTAATGTAGCCACCCCAATGCCTGAATCTTTAAGATGCCCATATGAAGATCCAGAACTCTAAAACCATCACTTCCTACATTCTCTGCATGTGTGCTCTACAGATAGATAGATATATAGATATAAATACCTATATATATATATATATATATATATCCATGTCCAGAATCTACAAGGTCTTAGGCACATAATGTAGTTTTCACTGGATGGAGCAGAAGAAAGCTCCAGTTTTCAGTTCCCTAACTCACTATTTATCCAAAGAATAGTTTGAACATTTTGGAGATTATTTCAAGATAGAGCAGTTCAAATGAGAGAATAAACTATTACTGTAAGTCAGTACAGTAAAATTTTTTTCAAATTACTCTGCCTTCTTGTTCCTGACAAACTTTTCTGCTATTTCTTTCCTCCAACCAAGAAGCTGAACAGCAGCTGAAAAATTATGTAACTTCTTAGCAGAGAGTATATGGTCAAATGTCATCCTTCTTTGCACTGCATTGATGTACCAAAGTTTATTAGAAACCAGGCATATATGTTACTCTCTGCATCTGTTGATAACAAAGTTTAGTAACTGAGTGTACAAAACGCAGACAAGACAGACTATGAAACATTTGATTATTAGTTGCACATGATGGGAACACCAGAGCTAGATAAATCTAAAGAAGGATTAGGCAGCTGTTGAATGAATTCTATAAATTAAAAAGAATTTTACAAAACTAAGTCGATGCAATGAATTCCTTGATTCTCAGGAAGGCATCTTTAGAAAACATCCAGAGATTAATTTGGGGAAAGAAAAACAAACCAACCAACTAACAAATAGAAACAAATGTGAAATTAAAGTAGATTATGAACCTTCATTGTAATCTAACACATCTGGAAATTTACCGATGATGGAGAAGAAACTCCACTACTCAAGAAACAATAACAGTACGAAATTTTTGTAGAGCAGTGGGGTAAAACTTGAAATCCTGAAGCACTCATGGTAGGAACATCAGTTCTTTAGAAGGGATCAAGCCTAAGGCTGATGCTTTAAGATAATACCAGAAGAGGCAGAAAAAAACAGAGGATAGATTTAAATTCAATGTTATTAAAATGTAAAAGGAATTTCTAAGTGACCTGTATCCCTGTATTAGAAACCTGAGGAATAGAAAATAGTAATTTCTGTTAAACAAGCTATTCTGTACTTTTGTGAAACTAGTGAACCTTGGCTCACACAGACTTGTTTCATGTTCCCATTTCCTTTCTATTTGGAACCATTGTTCTTATGTGTCTTCCTGCAACACAATGAACCCAGGTCATTCTGAGCCACTCATTTTCTACCCTAAATAAACATATGATACTTTCAGATTGACCCATTCTCCTAGCTACCTTTTGGCTTCTGGCTAACCAAAAGGCAGAGCTCTGTCTTTAGCTCTTCGATGAGCTCTGTCTAGTCCAGAGCTCTTCTGTATTTGTAATGTATCTGAACAGCACGTGCCTGTTCCAAACTGAGCATTCAGAGACCCAGCTGCAACAGAAGCTGAGGCAAGCATCTTGAACAATAGCTTCATAGGGCTGATCTTTCCATGTTTAGTGTAGCCTTAAATGGTGAACAGAAGAACCTATGCTGTGTCAATGTTCTAAAGGGACAAAAATAGCCCAAATAATTACAGAACAGAGGGCCTGACACAATGTCTTGGAAGAAATATTAGAACAGCTGATGTGTGATGTTATGCATAAAATTTTCAAGGATAGGTACTCAACTTATTCTAATGTAAAGGAACTTGAAGTATCTCTATTAGGCAGCCCTGTGGTGCAAACGGAGCAGATCTTTCAGGTGAACAGCTGGAGTCAGGATCGAAAATCCACACTATGCATTTTAAACTCTTACTTTGAGCTAGTTCTAGGACAATTTAATGGAATAAATATCTTTTACCTGGTGGAAAATACTAGGTGGGCTCCTGCAGTGTGCTCCCCAGTCTAATTTAAGTGAAAAAGAATCCAGTTCATGTGCTTTAAGACTGCTCCATGATGCAAACTGTGACACTGTACGTTTGAATGATTAAAATATTTACTTATTATGAATTAATAAATCATGAAAAATCAATTCAGCTAGATCATATCTGCAATGACGTATCATTTAGTGGTTGCTTACAGCAAAGCCTTTACCAGTGCTCAATTGTGCTCTATAATCAGTGGAAGAGACAGAGAATGGGCTGGAGCTTGGTTTTAACTTTGGGATGAGTTGGCAGCTTGCCTACTTTGCTTGTAGAACTCAGACTATTTTGCCTGGCAGCTGATAATACTCTCAAGCATCCAACAGCAAATTCCTGCATTGTATTTTGCCTCGTGGGATGAAGCCCTAGAGGGA
>NW_008604922.1:0-904 GCF_000691845.1 Merops nubicus | reverse complement strand
CACTGGTTTGTTTTCAAACCATTACGAGGAGCTAAACCAGTAAGGATCCAGCAGTACCCTTTGAGATTGGAAGATCAAAGTGGAATAAAAGAAATAATAGATAGATTTTTAAATCAGGGGTAACAACCCATGATTTATTCCACAACATAGTGGAATTCCACAACAAAATGGAATGTGAATCAGAATATAATACTCCCATTCTTCCGATAAAGAAACCAGATGCTAAGAGTTATAGATTAGTACAGGATCTAAGGGCAATAAACAAAATTGTGGAAGATTTATATCTGGTAATGGCCAATCCTTACACTTTGCTGATCAAATTGAAAAATACCCACATATGGTTTACCATGCTGGACTTGAAAGATACCTTTTTCCTGCTTAGCCCCAGCTACAGAAAGTCAAAAGCTATTTGCTTTTGAGTGGGAAAGCCTTGATACAGGAAGGAAAATCCAGCTAACCTGGAAAGTGTTACCCCAAGTCTTTAAAAATAGCCCCACTATTTTTGGAAACCAGTTGGCACAAGAGCTTGAATCCTGGATTCCTCCTTCTCAGAGTGTAACTTTGTTACAGTATGTGGACGATCTTTTGATTGCTACAGAAATGAAGGAGGAATGTATACAACGGACTGTAAGCTTGCTTAATTTTCTGGGACTGAGTGGTTATTAAGTCTCTTAGCAGAAAGCTCAGATGGTCCAGATGCAAGTGACTTATCTCAGATTTGAAATCTTGGAAGGATAACAGGAACTTGGAAGAGAGAGAAAAAAGTCTATCTGCTGCACATCTGAACCCATGACAGTGAAGGAAATAGAACATTCCTTGGGATGACAGGTTGGTACTGACTGCGGATACCTGATTATGGTAAAGCCACTTTATAATTTTTTGTCCTGGTTTGGGGTAAAATAGA
>NW_008604921.1:10982-15968 GCF_000691845.1 Merops nubicus | reverse complement strand
TGTGTCCCCTCAGGGTGCTCCCCGCTGGCCTCTGCGCCCTCTGAAAGGGGGGAAACAGGAAAGAAAGATAACAGGAGACAGGAGAGGAAAAGTGCTTCCATCTCATAAAAAGGGACTAACTTCTTCAGAGGAAACATTTCTGTAGCTGAAACAACTGTTCTCTGGTTTACCTGAGTTCAGTCCTGTGGGACTGGTGGCTTAAATGAATTAAACTAAAACATACTGCAAGAACTTCAGAGCAGTTTTCCCAGGCAAAAGTTTGGGAAAGAATGATAGAATGGGTTTGGTTGGAAGAGACTTAATATCATTAAGTTCACTGCCAAGTCACCTAATCATGGAATCATTAAGGTTGGAAGAAACCTCAAAAATCAAGTCCAACCATCACCCAACACTATCATGAACATTAAATCATGTCTCCAAGTGCCACATCCACACGGGTTTTTTAACACTTCCAGGGCTGATGACTCCACCACCTCCCTGGGCAGCCTGTTCCAATGCCTCATTACTCTTCAGGAAAGAAATTCTTCCTAATATCCAATCGAAACCTCCCCTGGCACAACTGGAGCCCATTTCGTCTCATCGTACCACTAATAACGTGGGTGAAGAGACCAACAGCCACGTCGCTACAACCATGGCCACATCGCTACAACCATGTCCCTCAGCACCACATCTCCATGGCTTTTCAAACCCTTCAGGGATGGGAACTCCACCACTGCTCTGGGCAGCCTGGGCCAGGCCATGACAACCCTTTCAGGGAAAAAATCTTCCTAATATCCAACCTGAACCTTCCCTCACATAGCCTGAGATCATCTCCTCTTGTTCTATTTCTATCCTGAGCATACCATATCCTATACATTTGTGGAGAATACATTTGTCTAGCTCTTAGTGGTGTCAGAATGATAGAGTTAAGAAACTTCTAGGCTGAATAAGCATATAATGAACTGGTCTGAAACCAGAATAATAAGAATGGAAATCCCTCAAGACTAAAGGACAAGATGACCTCAAAGGTTAAAATAATCAGAAACAAGACATGATAATTAAGAGCAGTATCTAAACACAGTAACATTCTGTCAATTTTTGTAGATAACACCTCATTACAGCTTCTTTACATTTATCAGCAGCACAAAGATCAAAACATCCAAGTTGTCCCCTACATAACCTGTGGCCATTTTATTACTAAAAACCACACCTCCAGGAGGAGAATTTCAGTGTAGGACTACCTTAATATAATTAAGTAAATAATTGATGGAGCACAAAGATTTATGTGATGTAAAATCATGTAACAAACCATATATAGCTTTTTTGTTATTTGCACTGTATATAAACTGCTGCACTGTTTGAGCTGTGTGCTAGCTTCGCAAATTATTGCCTAGCACCCTTTTCTGCCCAGAACCGGAATAAAGCAAATACCTTAACTGTGTTCATTGGTGTCTCACACACTGGGTGAGGAGCCCAGGTTTGAGAGAACATCAGGAGTTTGAGATAAGGCATGAATTGACAGAAAATTCTCTCTTCCTTTTTATAGTTTAAAATAAGCTCAGAGGTCTCAGTCCTAAATTTCCATTGAGTTAATGGGCTTTGCATGCAGAGGAATTCAGAGTCAGTGCCTGAATTAATGTAAAGAAACTGAAAATAAATGACCAAAGTCTCTGAAGAGGGAAAAAAAGGTGCTAATAGATGGTCTGAGAGGAGAGGCACCAGTTTTGCTTGAAGCTTTAAAAAAAAAAAAAAGAAAAAAACAAAAAAAACCACAACACTACTAATTGAAATACAGTATGAAGATTCACAAAGATGGGAGTGGGTGAGATTTAATTATATCATTCAGACTAGCCTTTGGCCTGAAAAAAAAGAAGATGCAATCATCCAAGAGGGCCTGCTACCTGTGAAACTATTATTTTAGCATTTTCTTTCCAGAGATTGTCACACAGGATTGCAATTCCTCTCCCAGCGTAGACACATTCTCAAGAAGCAATGCTGCTTTGGCACAGTCACAGTGTCCAAAGTGTAATAAAAGAACAGTGCTTTGGCACATGATCATCAAAACACTGCTAAGATGACAACAACTGTTGTATTCCTTCATAAATTCTCTACTGTCAGCTTCCTCACTGGGTCGAGTTTGATGCATGTCAGGGCTAGAACTCCTTTGGGTCCAAAACATGGAGGGCAAATGCTGATATAAGTTTGTTTGTCTTATAGGGTTGGTTTTTTCCCCTTCAGAGGAGGGTGATGTGTGCAGAACAATGTTGTTTTATCCATATCCAACCAAAATGAGCAGTCCTGAACAACAGCAGAGTGGCATCATGAAGTAAAACACCCATGAATACTTCCAAAAAGGAAGTACTACCCAGTTCTTTCAAAACTGCAGGATTAAAAAAAAGTCATAATGCAGCTGGGATGACTTCAGATGAAGGCTGTGTTCTCTTAGGGAAGTTCCCAATTCCACAACAAATCACAGAGTAGGCGTAGCTGAACTTAGAACACACAGGCAAGTACAGCTGATTAATGTCACAAGTTACTACTCACTTCTTTCAGCAACAGGTTTGCTGTTAGCCTGTACACAAAGCTGAGCGAACACAATGCTAAGCAGTACCCTACTCTCCCTTCTCCACTCCCGTGTGAGTTTTGTCTGCTTCTACAGGCCTAACTTCTCCCTACAGATTTTTCATAGGACTTCCCAATCACACTCAAACATGGAAATATATGGTACCCACAACAGGAAGGATGACAAAAGCTTCAAAAGGGCTCAGAGAAGTGCTTCAGGGAGGATTGGAAAACACTAGTGAAGGACAAAAGGATCTCAGTCTTCTTGGCTTATTAAAGGAAGAGTTGAACAACTTTGAACAACTCAAAGTGCAGGGCTAATAGATTTGATAAGAAAGGCTACATGAAGAAACACAGCCATATAGAGAATTCAAAGAAGTTACAACTGAAAACAGAGTAAATTTTAAATAAGTATTTGACTGATTTTGAAGTATAATGGAAACTATGCGTGAAGAATTTTAGCAATAGCAGAGTTCTTCATAAAAGTTATGTTTATCAGCTAGTTCAGGATGTCCTGTAGGTTGCATTTTAAAAAAAAAAGTCATTGCAATGATACTTTCTATGAAAAAAAGTTTAAATGAGAAAATAACCAGTTCTACCATATGTGCAGTTTTACCAATATCCTAAGCGACCCATGGATTTTGTTTGCTTTTAAAGAACAAGTTGGTCATCAATAGTTATTTTCCAAAGGTTTAAAGCTTGGTTTGGAAACAGTGTTTGGCTGGCAACTTCTTAACTGTTTATGTCATCCCACCGCGACTATATAAATGACCTGGTAGTACAATAATTTCCCTTCAAAAGACATAACAAGCCAATTGTTTCTCTGTACCTTGTTGAGAGCCACCTACCATAAATACATTATATTTGGTTATTGCTGAGCTGAATTCCAAACACCAGATTCACCCTGCTTTACAGCCTCATAACAGTCTGAGTTATAAATGATTATTGTCTCCCAAATGGCAATAAACAATGTTGTTACTGTATCGCATAAGTTCTTGTGAGAGAGACACGGAAGCAACATCTGCTGTAGCTTGAACATTTCCTTAGGCAGACTGTTTACTTTTCTCAGGCAGCAAAGACTGAGCCGTGCACCTTTGCCAGCTGTGTCAGCCAGACATGTTACAGTACTTGACAAAAATCATTTATGGAAACTGAGTAAACTGGAATGCTCCAAGTGTTGCATGAGCTTAGAGCCAGATGCTCTTCCAGCTTTGTATCACCAGCTGAAGGACTGCAAGACTATCCTCTCATTCGGAGCAAAACATCCCTTCCTACTGAAATCAGCAAGTGAACCAAGTACAGTTCTGACAAATTGAATTAGAAACACAGAACATCTATGCATCCAACTTTCAGTGACTTTCCCTCCCCTTTAGGAAGATGTCCAAAAGTTCTAATTTATGCCCTTCATCACCAAAGACAAGCAACTAGCAAAGAATTATCTGCCCCACTGGCTTTTATACACCCATTTCTGATTGTTCCTCAGTGCAGTTTTCAAGGAAAAGGAACAAGGGAACGTGCTCAGCTCAGCTTTTTGAACAAGCACATTGCATGGCCAGGAGCACTATAAAGGCACTATCATGGTGACCACCAAGAGGCCATTGTCTGCATGGACACGGTAGAGCACAGGACCACAGCTGGAAGCCAGAATGAGTTGACAAACATCTTGTTCAAACTTCTGCTGGGCCATCTGGCTTTCAGTTAGGTGACTGACGTTAAATGCATTTTATCCATATTACCATCTGGCAGCTGCTTGTACAACAACAGAGTAACATGCAGAATTTGGCTAACAGTTATCTGAAGAATCCTATCAAGGATACTTGCAACACAGACTGCGAAATGAAAGAGAGCTTAGAAGTTTCTTTAACTGATGGCATTAAATGCACGGAGTATTGCAGGTAGGGAATGGAATGTGAAGTTATAACATCCTCATGCTTTGCATGTATTTATTTTGCAGAATTCCTGTAGTCATTAATAAGATGGGGGCCCAACACAGGTTTCCAAACAACACGAACGTTGTACCTATCAAAATGTTGATTCTTGAAAAGTATAAACATTTTTGACATGTTATGGAAATATATTCACTGCCCAAAATTAGAGGAGCAGGACTTTTTTTTTTGGCTGTAATGATGTATGTCAGAGGCAGTTTTGATAAAAGAAGCAAATTAAAGGAATTGACTACTACAAAGTCTCAAAAAGACTGTACTCTAACAAAACTTTCATCTAACAGTGTAAGGATTGCTAAAAACAGCATAGCTGCAGTATGAAGTACAGTGTAATAGCTGTAATGCCAGGTCTTCAGATTTATAAAGGTCACATGTGCAGAGCTTAGGGGCCATAGTAACCTCACTGGGCTTTAACTGTAACTGAATGGGGTGTTTAAAAAATGCAGTAGGATATTCCATAAATATGATCCCATAACAGCTTAAGTTGATACATGTTATACTC
>NW_008604921.1:0-10948 GCF_000691845.1 Merops nubicus | reverse complement strand
GCTTTCCTGCCTCTTTCCTTGCTCCTGTGCTGGTGTTCATATGATTTTCAAATTATTTAAACAGTAAAAAAAGCTAAACCAGAAAAATATATATATTTTTTTTTTTTAAATACTAGGAAAAGCCATACTAAAATGCTGGAGGTTTGACATTCAGAGTTAAGCTGAAGTTAATAATACAGCTAGTATTATTTTGTCTCTACTCTATAGAAGAATGTTCAATATATCTTCTTCTATGTTTCCAGATATTTCTATAGATTATACCTATGTCTCTGAAAACAAGGGTTTGAGAGAAACGGTATGACAACAAGAATGTCACCTTCCCAATGCATCATTCATTGCTGATGTTCATTCTCCTGGGGTTTTAATGAAATCCTAACTAGCATTAGCTGGAATACTAGTTAGACTATTTAATCGCCCAATCAAAAAGCTGGTTTTCTTTGATAAATTTCTAAAGTTCAGCCTGGCTTCAATTTCATGCAGCTCTTTCCCAGGAAATGAGACAATGCTTTGCTCAAAACCCAACAGTAGGAGTGCAAACAGGAGTATGAAGAGGTTTGACTCTACTAACAAAAAAGTTGGGAATGAGCTGTCAAGTCCTTTGTCAGTAATGCAGCATCCATGTCTTCTGCTGCTGTTGCCTTGAAAATTCTCAGGAGCATTGGACAGATGGTACATTTTGTCTCTCCCTGTACTAAGTTTGGGAGCATTTCTGCATCACAGACAAGAATAAATTCTGCTGAGAGAGAGGTGACATACAGTAATTTATTTTGGAAGCATAAAGGACCCATGTTCTCTCTATATTCCAACTTTATGAACACAATGTTATTTATGCAGCTTATAGGAACTAATGATCATCTGTTCCTGATAATTAGAGGCTTCTCATTTAATATGTTCTCCTCTTTGAAATTCAATTTAGTTAATATGCTTTTCAAATTTAGTTAACTTTGACCACAAAGCAGCTAGTACATTCCTACTACCAGCTAAAAAAAATAAATAAATTTGTAACTAGATGTGACACTTGTAAAAAGGAAAGGCACCATCTTTAACACAGAAGACCACAGAAAACAAAGGGCTGTATTATCCTCATCTTGGCTAAAAGAGGCAAGAACCGAGATGCCATGATGTCAGAAAACACAAAAGCTAAAGGACAAATCACAGAGAAGACTACTTTCATTTGCCATTCTTCCAAGTAATCCACTACTTGTTAACCAGATGATGAGTCTTCCCATTCTAAGTCTGAGTTTCATACTAATTCACACACGGAAGAATCATTTTAACTGGTTTCCTGCTCAGTTTTTGGGAGAGAGTATGTACGTGCATATGTTAAGACCTGACATGACCAAATTTCCTCTGTCAGAATCAGATTAAAAATATAAAGGAATTCATCTAGCAAAACCATAAATTATTCAGAACTGCTGGGTGCTTCAACAAGTTTTCTTTCTGCACACAATCCTCTGTTATCTGTATCTTAATCAGATACAGCACGGACAACTTCACTTATTTTCACCCTTGTTGCACCAAAACACATTTGCCTGTTCTCTGCTGCTTTCCTTACTTGGACTCGTTGCTTCCCTTTTGCTCAGATTTCCCCTATTCTGACCAATCTTTGAAATCTGACCTTTTCCATTTGTGTTTTCAGTCTGACAAAACTTGGGTATTTCTTTAACAGGTATCTTCTCAAAGATATGCTTAGAAGATACTATGTATTGTAACAACCAGGAAATTTTAAGAACAAGATTGGTGTGAGAAGTCACAGAATCTGATGGAAAATGGGCAAGGACTAGCAGGGGATTTGTAGCCAAAAGCAACAGTTGCTACCAGAGTTTTTAGCCAAGCCTTTCACTAGCTTCTTAAAGCCAGTTGCATTGATCAAGACTGAACATGGAATTTTAACTTCCTCTCTATTCTGTTTTTTGTTCTTAGTGCAGCATCATTTTCTGACATACAGAATGCAAAGATAAATAATGAAAAGTCAACCACCTCTAAGCTGTCTTAACTCAGCTGAGAGTGGCAGTGTACTCTAGTTTCTGTATATTAATATATCATGGAGACTGCACAGTCTTTATGTTCTTCTTTTTACTTTGTTATTATTTGTGTAGACATGGTACTTCAGGACATGGTTTAGTGCTCATGGTATTGTTGGGTTGACAGTTTGATTTTAAAGGTCTTTTCCAACCTTAATGATTCTATGAACAGAGATATAGGATTTTGGGCAAGAATTCTGTAAAAATCCAACATTTTGGATAAAAGTTTTTTTTTTTTTTTTTAAAGTCTTATGTATCCAATACTAATTGCAGTTTGTGATGTGGATGTATAATTTATGGTGGTCATTTTCATATATCTCTGATGAAAGCAATAGTACAGTATTGACACCCTGAACTTAAATGTCAAAGCTTTGTTTTGTGGGTTTTGTAATATTTTCTTTAAATATTTCAGTGCCACAAAACTGAAGCCTGAAAATGCTGTGTTTAAGTTCTCTGCTTTTACTTTCTTATTGCTTATAGTACAGCTGTAACTTTTGCTGTCAAGCCATTTGCTCATTTTGGTGTAGAACAGAATGAGCAAATATTGGTAATTCACCTTCTCTTAAACTATACCTAAATCTTGGGCACCCTGTACTGCATTTGAAGATGCCCAAACTGGTTTGAAATGTGCTAGCTCACACACTAGAAGCTTAACTTAATATAAACTCTTACTGTAATTCATGCTGCTTTCTACTTCAGATATATTTGCAGTAATTTAGAGCCAAATCCCCATGATAAGCTGAGAATCTAGAGAGACCTAAAGGGATCCAGGCACCTGAAACAGAGAGGAAAACCCTATAGGTTTTCACTGTCTGTGAATCCTTATAAATGGCTCTGTCAGCTTCATACCCTTTCTAAAAAGGGTTGTTGCAGTGCTGGTGTCCAAAAGAGAGGCTTGCTGTATGTGGGCCCCTGCTCTTCTGCAGTCCAGTCCCTGAGGTCAGGGATGAGACACCCAGGTGCTCAAGAAGGATGGCATTTCAGATCCATCTCTTCCCTGTGCTGTGTTTTGACCAGATGAGATGGTTCCTTGCTCTGTGTGTTGACTGCTGTAGTACCATCCTGAGGCAGCTACCTGCCTAAACAGCGTTTACAAGGCACTCTGAGGGATGCTGATTCCTCTCCACTGGTCAGGAATAGAGAGAAATGTAGCCTTACTTTTAATAGTAATTTATTCCAGTGGCAGTTAAGATGATGTAGCTATTTAAGGACTACAAAATTTGTTTAAATTAACCAGATTTTTAAACAAATACCTTCCTGTAAAAGCACTTCTGACCCTTCAAAATATACAGTTGGTTCCGAAGAGAAGAATCGGAGTTCCCTCACTTAAATTCCCCTGTAACAACTGCTGAACATGGTTTTGTCCTTTACCAGGGCATAATACAAGTACTTTCACAGGCCCGCGTGACCATCTGTCTGACCATCTCTTACATAAGATGTACAGCTCACCTTGCTGCACTTTGTAGAGTTGATCACTCTGGAAAAGGTTGTGCTCAGAGATGACTGCTCAATGCCAGCTCAGCAATGTGCCATTCCAACTTAAACTCCACATCAGAGTGTAGCTCCTCATAGTCTATCCCATGTGATAGTGGGGAATCTGAAACAAAGGTTGAAAGAAAAGGAAAGTAGGCTGAGTAGCCCTTACACAGTTCTTTTGACACTTCCATCACAGATCTGCAATTTTCACTCTAAGCTTTTCATAAAGTTTTTTGAAGCAGAAGGAAACATTACAGCTTTCATAGGCTAAGGACTGCAAATCAGTGTTTGAACATGTGAGAAATTACTGCAGTTATAATTGCTATTCTTGCAGATCACTTGCTTTAAAAAAAAAACAAAAAACAAACAAACAAAAAAAACCAACAAAACAAAACCAACCAACAAACTTTATGGACAAAAACCATCTTTACACATGAAATCAGGTTCCAAGTAAGCTGGAGTACATCTCTCCAGACCTAAATTCCTTCTCCCTCTCTCCATCCCTGTGTTCAGTTGAGAGCATGCACATATGGGACAATGCAAAGTGTGTGTCTTGTTCAACTGTCCTAGTAGACTTCACACCGATATCCCACCAGCTGGAATACTTCTAAACCTGGACAGCCTTTCTCTTGCTCTCCAATTGGCAAGGCAAAGCATCTCACCAAGTCTTCACCCTCCTTAGCTCATGCCCAGCGATTCTGCAGTAAGCCAACAATTACTTAGACTGACATGTGGTCAGGTCATGTGTCAAAGACTTTTATATCATTTAGAAGCAGAAGATAACCAAATGAATAATTCATAAATAAATAATCACCTTCATGGTCCACTTTTCCAACCCAAGGCCCTGTCTCTAACAAGCACTCACTGAACCTAATGAGACATGTTGACGACAGAATAAACAATTTAAAAATCATTGTGTATCCCATGCATGCATACATGACCCAGTGATTTTACCTACTGCTAAAGGCAAAAAGCAACTTGTTGGCTCAACTCTCAGTCAAATCAGAAGAGGTCTTCCTATCAACTTGCAATGGAGTTGGACTGGATCTAATAAACTGAACCCGTAATATCCATCGGTCACAGACTCTCATCACAAGTTAAATCACCAACTTTTTGGAAGCTACTTGTTATTTTCTTTTCAATAGCCACAGGGCAGATTGATTTCCACAAAGCTTATAAAAATAGCAATAGCTATAATATGATATTGCCCAGCAAATCTAAGGCTAAGGAAGGTAGAGTTGATGTCAGCAATGTTTTCTTTATCTCTCCTTTTTTAAATGAAATCTGCCATACTTCATAAACACACAGCTAAGTTTGTTTTCTTCTAATTTGTGCATGAATCTCTACTATAAATGCATTAAGACAGTGCAGAGAACCTATTTCTTACATCTGTATAACATCCCATGGGTTACCTCACTCTGCAAATGAAACAGCTGAAATTTTGGCAGTTAGATTACACAGGAACAAGATAACTTCTGTTAAATAGTAAGTGATGACAAAGTTCAAAAATATAACCTTTTTTCCTCCAGACTGTTTTCATGATGAGAATGACCAGGAAGATCAGTGTTAATTACGATGTCTAGCCCAAATTCTCTCATATCTGAAGGACAGGTAGGACCAAACATAAGTCTATTTTTTCCTAACTACATCAGCTAGTCTAATTCAAAAATATTATCATTCCACCCATACTGTGCCTAAACAACTGCACTTTTAAACACATGAATAACACAGGAACAAGCTTTAAACTTTGCACACTAAATTACATAACAGGCAAAAACAGCTCTATAGATTTTTTGTTTTATGCCAAGTGGCATAACAAGACTGGTTTTCTGTAGAACTGTAAGCTGTTTAATGGGACATTTTCAGACATGAGATCTCACTTGCCTCAGTTCCCAGAATCCAGCACAAGACTCCCTCTGTGAAACTGGGCTCAGGGCACAATGGCACCTGAACAAAACCTGCAGGCATCAAGCCACAGCTCTGGCTGGTGCTCTCATTCTCCATCTGTAAAATGGAGGTCAGTGGTCTCTAGCCAACTTCAGCCATTCCCCAAGACCCTCAAGAGAAGAGTGAAGTCCATATACAAGAAGTATTCTGACCATTGGAAGCACTTCACCCGTTTCATCATTACACAGAGCACAATGTTTTAATTAGCATTTGATTAATGTTAATTTACACTAGTGATAGTGTTAACAAGTAACAATTCTCAAAATTGAGAAAGCATTGATGAAATTGGTCCCTGTGTCTGGCTATGACAGCAGCACCAACACGCACAGACCAAAAGCCTCAATCTGAAAATCCAGTCTGGACTGGCACTGAAAGTCAGAAACCAGCTCAGGGTCCAAGCTTCACAGACAGGCTTGGTAAGCTCAGCCAAAGCCTCCACGCCTGAACATTTATTCTTGCACACACGTGTAACTCTAGGTCTCAGCTTTGGAGCTTAGTGTGCCTTGGAGTTATCCAGCACGATGATATTTCATTGCAAATGCAGTTTTATAGAGCCACCAGTTGTTAGGATACAGCTTTGTTCACCACAGTTAACCCTACCAACTCAATTCATCATGCACCCACCGTACCATAAATCTGTTAATTAGAGACTCATCTTCTACCACAGTATTTTTACAACAGCTTTCCTCGCGGGCACGTATTCAGTTATGTTCCTGTCACTCCACTCTGTCAGCTTTATGTTTGCACTGGTCACAGCTCATTAGGACCGAGTGAGCTATGGCACTGTAGATCTGAAATGTAGATGTTATAAGCAGCTCATGCCCATCTCCCGCCTATGTCCTCAGCATGGGAGGCAAGAAGAACCTCCTGAAGAAGCAAGACTCTCCATAGCAGCCTCCCTTCTCCTCCGGCCATAGCTACTGCTTTCTTCAGCCCCCTTAAAACTGCCCAGGAGGACAGACTAAGTAAAACTTGGATCAGGCTCAGCTGGTTTCAACACCAAAGCTCATACCCAGCTGCTGTGAAGAGCAGCCCATGTCCAGCAGATCAGATACAAAAAAAAACCCTGCTAGAATAAAGGGTCTCCACATCTGAACACTTAGAGAGGGGCCCATTTGACTTGGTCATCATTAAGCTGCGTGCCATTTTCAATGCTGAAAGCCTGTATGAGGCCTGTTGGCTTTGCCCATAGAAGTTCCCTGCTTTTTCTGTAATTGTATCAGTGAAAATGAGGGCCCTTAATGGGGATAATTATCATCTTTGTCTGAACCATCCTCTTCACTCCTTAGCCATTACTGCATAAAGATCTTTACTTCTGCACAGGGAATTTATATTCCAGCTGTGTTAATTCCTCTAATAACGTATTGGCTGTTCCTTTATTAGAGGGAATAGTCTGTTAAAGGACAAGAGCCCACATGGGCAAATGATCCTTGGGTTAGGTCCCCATGAAAGCTTTCCCTTCTGAAAAGGCAGAATGTATTTCCACAGACCAGGCATTATTGAGGCAACCCAGTAATAGCAAAAAAAATCAAACATTTGCCCTTTTCCTTACCTTCTCATCTTCTCAGGTGTCATCACATCAACTTGTCTCCCATGGCAGTGCTTAACTGTGGCCACTGAGAACATGTATGTTGTCTGCAACTGAAGGAGAGACAGCGAATCTCCAACAAAATGTTTCTTTCCTCCAACACAGATAAGCAGTGCACTCAGTAAAGACACCCATAGTAGTTAAACTGTGTGTTAAGGCACATGGTGACCCCACCCCTGCACCACTTTATCCTCTACAGAAAAACGTGTGACAGACATGGCAAGCAGGACCTCTGCCAGGAGAGCCACACAGTCCGAGTGACGCATTTACTCTGGTTTCTTGTCCATCCCAGCGAGCTGTCAGGGTGATTACCCTACAACCAAAGAACTACTTTACTAGTGCCTTGGCAGTATAGATAAAAGGGTCTTGAAATGCTTTTCCTTAACAGCCCACAGATGCTCATCTTCTGGTTACATTCTCCAACCATACATAGACCGAAAAATCCCTTTCCCTTAGCTCAGCTCTCAGTCCACTGGATCCTATCGTAAGATGTTTCTTCAAAACATCTCCACATATCATCATTTTCTTTAATAAGAAAATTATCCTCAATGTTTAAAAAAAAAACAAAAAACAAGTCATTTGTAAATGATCAGATATTTTGGTCCTAACTGTGAGGCCATCATGTAGCTCATACCTTCAACTCCTTGTGGTATTTGCCCAAGGATGTTGTCCTACCTAGTTTCTCTCCCAACCAGCTTTACAAATTGACAAACTCTAAGAAGGGCTTCTGCCACTGAATGAAGAATCAATAGCTGTCTACTTGGGTAGCCTCAGAAAGTGCTTAACTTTTAATTGAACGCTGGAAAAGAAATTGCAAAGTGCAAGAGCTCAAAACAGCATGAAGCCTGCATAATTATTTTTCTCCTTTCAGTTCCTTATCCAGACTGGAGACTAATTAAACACATGCACAAGCTAGAAAATGATTTGCAAAGGTGTATTTTCTGTCAGTTTTCAAGGGTCCCTAAAAGGAATGTACTAGCAAGGGAGGGGAGCCATTACCAGCTGTCTTCTACTGCCCTTTTCACTACTACCGTGGCTTTTAATTTCACTCATCTACAGCGACAACAAAGTAGATTTTGCATCTGCTTTGCAAGGAGATGAACAAAGTTCAGCACAATACTGAACTCGGTCCACAGGCTCACAAAAGTAATATAAGCACATATGCAGGGTTTTAAAAAACTTTAGTACTGGCTTCATGCACTATACAAATATATTTTTCATTATAAAGCTACCTATCCTAACTGATCTATTTACAGCATAGAAGCAAATTAAAATAAGCATTTTTATTCCTTCTGCTACAGGACAAAAGCAAATAAAGCCTTCACTCTTAAAACACATTCTATAATATTTATAGTGCTAACAAAAATGCCTAAAACTTGTGTTAGAAAAGATATTTGGTAAAGCATTTCTTCAACATACAGCCACCACTTACAATCCTCCCTCCTTTCCAGGACTAAAAAAACACCTCAGTCTCCTCACCAGGCCCTTAAATCATGTCTCTGTTCACATCCAGAGTGAAAGCACCTGTTCAGGCTGGCTTTCAGCTCGCAAGATTGAATTAGAGCCCAGCAACAATTGCCCTAATAGGAGGCAATATTATTAACTTTAATTCATTCACATCAGCATTGATCAGAAGCAGTTACTGAGTATCAGGAAGACATTGGGATGTCCATACATGGTGCTCACAGCCAGTGTAATTACCACAGAAACAAAGGATGCTGTGATCAATCCAAACAATTGTGTGTAATTATAATGGAAAATTCTCATCTTCTGTGGTTTTCATCTCACATACACTGTCTGAACACTCACATTGTTCAAAGGGTTGTGGTTTCTGTGAGTCTGGAGTCCAAAAAAAGAGTGTCAGCTACTCCAAAAACTGTAGCTGGCAAGTGCATTTTTAAGGGGATGATGACAGTCTATGAGTGGTATTGCCCACCACTGAACCACTGTAGAGCAAGAGAAAGGAGACTACACTGCTCATAAACAGTGCTGCACCAGGCCTACAATGCCCTGTGCAAATTAAAATGAAACTCTAGGTATCCTGTGGTCCTCTGCAGCTCTAGCAAAATAGTTCAATAGCACTTTACGATGACAAGAGGGCTGGTGGAGGAAGACTGGAAAACTTTGGATGTGTCAGTGTCTCTAGTAAAGCATTAATATTAGATATCCAGAAGCCTGGAATCCCACAAGCAGAGCAATGCCTTCCTGTGGTAGAAGCTGGGAGAGGACAAATCTTCTGAAATCACAGAATCACAGAATGAAGGGAACTCTGGAGATCATCTAGTCCAACCCTGCTGCTAGAACAGGTTCACCTAGAGCAAATTGCTCAGGATCGTGTCCAGGCAGGTTTGGAATCTCCCTAGAGAAGGAGACTCCACAAGTTCTCTGGGCAGCCTGTGCCAAGCTCTGACACCCACACAGGAAAGAATTTTTTCCTTAGGTTAAGGTGGAACTTCCTGTGTTCCAGCTTGTGCCTGTTGCCCCTTGTCCTGTCACTGGGCACCACTGAAAATAGTGACCCCATCCTCTTGACACCCACTTGTTAGCTATTTATAAGCACTGGTAAGATCCCCTCTCAGATGAATGATCCTTTCTTATCTTTACCAGCAATTGCACTCCATCAGAATTTTAAAACCTCCAGTGTAAATAAATCACAAAAATCACAGAATGGTTTGCATGGGAAGGGACATGTAAAGGTCATCTAGTCCAACTCCTGCTGCTATGAACAGGGACATCTTCAACTAAATGCACTGCTATATTCTGTCTCTGGTTCTTTTCCATCTCCTCAGCTACTCCCCTCCTGCCAGACATCCCCTTTCTCCCTCCGTGCCTGGGGAAGCACAGGAAGGGCTGGGAGGATGCAGAATTGGCAGATGACTGACTGGTCTCCTTTGCTCTCATCCAAGTGCCCTCTGGATGAAGTCCCTTTCATTAGCATCGCTGTTCCCCATCCCAGCCTGAACTTTCTGTTCCCAAACTCCATGCACCCTCTTTCTAAAATGCTGAAAGCAGGAGGGGACAGAGGGGATTCAAAGGCTGGCTGCTCATATATGTCCTTGCTATGGCAAATACCACACTCAGACCCAGCTCTGTGAGTACCAGCTGGCCACACATGAGCTGCCTGGGGCCACTTGATGCCATAAAATATCCCAGAGCTGTCAGAGAGCAACACTTCTAATTTCAGCGTGGTGAGACACCAGCTCTGGAGGAGCTTGGCAGGGCCCAGTGGTGCGTGAGCTACCAGAGTGCTTCGTGTCCCCACGCAGACCGGCCCCACGCTCCCCTGCTTAGCACCTATAGCTCACGCAGGACGCACAGCTCCTGCAAGCCAGCTGGAGCTGCTGCAGGTCCCCATTGCGCGGCCAATGCTGCCACCCTAATGCAAAGTAAAGAATATGTCTGCACCAGGAAAGAGGGGAGAGCCTCAGTCCCCGTTCCACACATCCCTGCAGTCTACACACAGAGCCTGACAGGGAACCAAGCTGGGGGCATGGAGACGGAGGATGATTTCCCAAGACTGAAGAATAGGTGGTCAGCCTCCTTCATGGTGTGGGAGTTGATTGGAAATCATCCCAGGCTGGTGAAACAGATGCCCAGTGCTCATAGGTGAGGCCCTCGCTGAGGGAGAGCATGGAGAATCATAGGCTGGTTTGGGTTGAAAGGGGCCTTTCAAAATCATCTAGTCCAATGCCCCTGCAAGGACAGCTTCAACTTGATCAGTTTTCTCAGAGCCCAGTCCAGCCTCATCTGGAAGGTTTCCAGGGATGGGCCATCTACCACGTCTCTGTGCAACCTGGGCCAGGGTCTCACCACTCACAGTGTAAAAAATTTCTTCCTTCAACCTAGCCTAATTCCCCTCTCTTTTAGTTTAAAGCCACCACCCGTGGTCCTGTCACAACAAGCCCTGCTAAAA
>NW_008604920.1:0-15316 GCF_000691845.1 Merops nubicus | reverse complement strand
AACCCCTCTTTACACGGAACCAGGACACTGATGCTTTTTTTTTTTTTTTTAAACAAGTTTGCTATCCTCCACGTATTAAAATGACTGATAAAGATTTTTGCAGAACACTTCATTTCCTTCAGCTTTGTGAAGCAAAAATATTTGAGTGACAAACTGTAATCACCACCATGCAGTTTTCTATCTACTCATCAGTATTTACAACAATCTTTAATGTTTCCGTGGTTTCTAACTCAGGCATTGATTTTAATAGCATCATTTGTTCCATATCTTTACCACTCATTTTATCATATTAAAAAAGTTCATAAGTGCAGCTGATTTTGCAGAAAATGAGAAAAAAGTTAGCAAGTCTTGACAGGCTTGCCTATTAGATAGAATACATGTACAACAAAAAGCAAATGTTATGGAAAAATAATAATAAAAGATTTTCAGCATAGTGTTTATGAGAAGATTTGGTTAGAGATGATCCTTGCAATACTTTACTTCCCTGATATAATCTTTTCTATAGAAATAAATGTTTTATCCCTCTTGCAGATAACAAGAACTTTAGGAATTCCATTTAAAAAATTGTAACTTGGAAGTAGCAAAGGGCTCATCATTAAATCAGCTTTGTGTCATATTCTTATCACCTTGTTTCACTCTAAAGACCACATTGTGTCTGGGATCCAGAAATGTTGTGACACAAGAGCATATCTTTTTGAGTAAAAGAGGCAAAGCCAATCTCACTTTTTCCCCAATATAAACTAAATAACATAAACTTGCAGGATTAAAAAAAAAAAAAAAATTAAAAAATTGCTTCATTATGAATTAATTTTACTGTTCTACCTCCTGATAAAGTTTATGTCAGTACCAAGTGAGAAAAAGTGTTGACAGTGGATGACAGAGAGCTATGCTTCCCTAGAAGAATTAAAAGCATGCACATTTTGAAAAAAAATCATGAAATATAAATTCCAGACAACAAATTATTGTTTGAATGTGCATATGAATTTGATGAATATCAGCTTTACAGTTTTGCTGTCTTGGGACAGGAGGATGAATTCAACAATGTTTATTTTTTTTTTTTTTTTTTTTCTGGTGCTTCTCTCTGCATTTTTGTCTCTTAAACATGTACACACACATAAATGAACAGTTCATGTATTAATATAAGCATCAGTAAGTTTGTTGTAAATATGAGCAATTAAGTAAGAACTCATTCTTCCTAAAAATACTATCTAGAGTTTGAAGTATACTGTGTATTATAACTGAAACACTTTAGTATTTTATTTCCCATCAGGCATACTCACAGTGCACAAATCATTCCCTTTCAAACAAAACCAAACCAAAAACCTGGTAAAGGAGTAAATGCTCGATATTAGCAGGCATTCAGTTCTCAGGACTGGGCTAAGAACTGAGCCCGTTCTAAGAAGAATGTGACCACCAGGTTGAGGAAGGTTTTCCTTCCTCTCTACTCTAGTGAGGCCACATCTGGAGTATTGTGTCCAGTTCTGGGCTCCCCAGTTCAAGGGAAACGAGGAAGTATTGGAAAGAGTTCAATGGAGAGCTATAAAGGTAATTAGGGAACTGGAACATCTCTCTTATAAGGCAGACCTGGAGAAGAGACAACTGAGAGGGGATCTCATTAATGCTTATCAATATCTAAAGGACAAGAGTCAAGAGGTTGAGGCCAGTCCCTTTTCAGTGGTGCCCAGTGATAGGACAAGCAGAAACGGGCACAAACTAGAACACAGGAAGTTCCACCTGAACATAACAAAAAACTTCTGTACTGCGAGGGTGACAGAGCACTGGAGCAGGCTGCTCAGAGGGCTTGTGGAGTCTCCTCCAGAGACTTTCAAAACCCCCAGGATGCAATCCTGTGCAACCTGATCTAGGTGAACCTGCTTTAGGAGGGGGGTTGGACTAGATGATCTGCAGAGGTCCCTTCCATTGCCCACCATACTGTGACTCTGTGATCCTGTGAAGTAACCTTCTCCCCATACCTACTGCCTTAAAGTGTTCTCCAAACCAGTTGTTTCACTCTTTTGGTCACTTTATCTGCTAATATAGAAATAGTCATAATCGCCTGAGAGTTACTGGAGAGAGGTATATATCTTTAGCAAATAATTCGTGAGTTATATACACTAATTCTTTCTCTCACAGTCAGGAATAAACAATATGGAAACTTCAAAGCTGACAATAGGAAAGGAGAACTCTAGTTTGGTAGCCAACATAGTATCCACAGAAAACATGAGTGCAGTGAGAAAAGAGAATGCAAAATAATAAACACATTAGAAAGAAAACACAATTGATTGATTGACTGATCAATTGATTGATTGATTTTACATGAGAATTGCAACAAATGCAGCATATCCCTGTGAAATATTTCAGTTTTGGCTAAAATACTTTTAACAAAAAAAAAAAATCTGCCGATTGTTTTAAAGTAGTTCTAAGTACATATAATTGAATATTTATTAATGGCTCTACTTACTGCTATTTGAATTCTGCAATATATTTAATATTTTTAAATATGTGCAATTTTTATCCAACACAAATATTAAAGTCAAGATTAGATTCAATATTAACGGCTGGTGTATTCTCTCCTTAGCAGTGAAACTAAATATCTCTATACTTGGTAAACTGGAGGAAGATCAATGGAAATTTTTATTTGCTCTCTGCCAATATCTGGAAGAAAGAGATTACTTTCAGGTTTTATACTGTATTCCTTATTGTCTTAAGAAATTGTACCATCGTGCATCACCATCCACCAGCTGACATATTTACCACAATTAGGTCCTTTCTTTTTAAAATATCTTAATGAATTCTTATGATTTAATTGAAGAAAAAAAAAAAAAAAGCAATCTTGATTGTAAGCATAACGGAAAACAGGCCTTGAAGCTGCAATTATTAACTGTCCCTGGAGTCCTTCACAGTTCAGGCCACCAAGGCAACTGATGTTAGTGAGGGATTGTGTTACTCTTGCTCAAATTTCAGTGATGTTACTACAGTTTACAAAGCATGCTTTGCTGTGTATTTCCTGGTGATTCTGAAATTCAGAAATGATGGTGCCCATTTAATATACTTTCTCCTGAGCAAAACTGACATCAATATTTGAGACAGTCACCCCAGAATTCCCTCATAGCCAAAGCAGAGAAATAAGCATTTTTTTTAATGAAGTAAGCCTAAACTACTTTAGACTTGTGCATGAGGATCTGATGAATCATTCCCTAAAAGTAGCTATTACTCTCCACTGACCATAGAGGAAGTACAAAGTAATTAGCTCAAATACAAACATCTATAATTTTGAAAGATTAATCTCTGCCAAACTGTCAGGAAATGGTCAAATCACTCATGCAGTTTGATGACATAACTTTTTTTTTTTTTTTGCAAGGATGATTTGTTCCCTCATTTGTTCTGAGAACTACTGAAATAGAAAACCTTTTCTCACAATCACTGCAGTGCATAGTACCAGTTCATGTATTTATTATCTTGTTTGCAAACTTCATTCCTTAAACCATCAAATCCTTTAAAGCAGCAGGCTGAACAAATCTATTGCTAAATTCAGATGCATACACAATAGGTCCTTAAAAGGTCTTCAGGTATTCTCTTCATTTTTACATTTCTTTGACATTTTCTTTTCTTTGTATACTCATTTCTTTTGGCCTACTGTCACCATCTCACATCATCTATACATAGAAAATTATTTTTCTGTACCATTTCTTTCACATGTGATGTTCAGCCATTCCCATTTCCACTTGATCTAGGATTTTTTCGAATCTGATTAAATTCATTGGACTCCAAAACATAATCTACCACTCCTGACACATCTTGTTTTAAAAAAAATTGTCATGGAAAGTATTTATCACTGTGCGAAAAACAAAAAAAAACAAACAAATAAACAAAAACCAAATCAAACAAACAAAAACCAAATCAAACAAAACAAAACAAACACCAAACAAACACCAACAACAAACCAACATTTTCCACCGATGTCTACATTTCTATTGAATTTTATGCCATACTCTTCTTTTTATTTCTCATTGCCTACAGCAGAGCATTAAGTTCAATGAGATATTCAGAAAGAATTAGCATGCTGTTAGAACTCCAATGGTCCAGAAAACTATATAAAGCATCTTTTATCTCTAAGTCATAGGTTTGAATGCAGAAAAGGGAGATAGAGACTAAAAGGTCACCATCTGGCAGCTGCTCTTGAGGTGAAGTACAAGTCACCAGCAGAATCAAGTCCCAGTAGACAAGCATATATAATACAAAAATTGCCAAAGCAACTGGTATTAATTGACAGTCTCTGCTAACAGAATGAAGACTGACATGAAGATGCAATTGCCTTCTCATCATTAGGTGCAGTCCCTGTGGGCTAGAGTTATGATACATGATTTAATATCAGAGGGAAACTGATTGCAGATGTATCTGCTGGTGGTGATAAGAAAATTATTTCCATTTGTATGGCTGTCACAAGCTGATATGCTTTTAAAAATCTATTTCTAAAGGAATAATGACTGTCTCTTTAAAAAAATAATTTTAAATGATGTTATTCTCTGAAACAGGTACATTTTGGTATATATTCTATGATAACAGTACTCCTTTTGTGCCCAGTTAGAGGCAGGGAAGTATTTGAATGGAAATCTGTATAATTCAGTATGTTACCTTGCTCTAGTATACGAAATATGCTTCAGAAGAGATTTTCTTTAAGTATTCTTAAGTTTCTTTAAGCAACTTTGTGCTTGAATGCTTGATTGACTCTGAGCTGTTCTTGTTTTTTCTACTTGTTGCTTTCTTTAACTGTTTTTCTGTTTTGACTGTCTTCATTTCTCTGTTACTCTTTCTCTCTATTGATCTTGCTTCCACTGACTATTTTTGAGACTGGCTGACTTGCTTTCCTCCTTAATACTTAGATTGTTATCAGAGTAATAAATATACTGCAGTTAATAACAGGGAGGAAAACATAGGACAGCCTCTGAGGAATTCTTGTTGACAGTAATCCTTACAGATATATTTTGGTTTGTCAGAAAAACATGCTTCCTCAGAGGCTGTGTTTTGAATTCTGAAGCACATTTGAGAGAGAAATCAGTAAGTGTTCCATATCCTCTGAGATATTCCTTGTGAGAATAAAATCATTGTGAGATTACTTGAAGTCACATATCAAGCTATCATGAATATGTGTGAGAAATAGGATTCTGTTCCTTTCACACTTTATCTAAAAGCTTTTCATCAACTTTGCACAGGCCTATTTTATATTATGTAGTGTTTTGACCTATGACGTTGACCTGAACTAAGCTACCTTTTTGTTCCATTTGTCCTCCTACCAAATATCCAAGTCCACTTCTGTCTTTGGAAATAACTTAGAGTATTTATTAATATAGCTTAAAAAAAGGGTTATTAGCATATTATGATGAATAACCTTAAAGATAAATCTGTTAATTTAGATCTAGGTTGCCATTTGCATTAACCATCTTTCCTGGTTTAAGAACTTCTTCTTGTGCTCTCATCACAGATTTTCAAAGCTAAAAACCTCTCTTTTTTTTCAGGGAATCGTTCCCATTGTTCTGTCAGTACCCTTTGATTTTTTAAGTGTGAGCATCTTCTGTTACCTGGTACCTTCTAATCAAACTGAGGATATAGAATAAGCGCTAAGACCAATATCTCCTCTGGCATTTCATGACCCAATTATTCAACACTAAATGAAATTATGTTTCCCTAGATAGATGGTTTGTTTTTCATTTCCTCTCACTTAACATATATCATCACTACAAAACTCTCCTTGAACCTGTATAAATGTAAATCATAAGTAGATAACCTCTGATGTACAAGTTGAGTAGAATAGTGTTCATTTGCATGTGAATAGTTTTATTCACAAGGAGTATGTTGCATGTCTCCACTCACAGAGTCAGGCAGAATGTAACTCCCAGGTGATCTGAAACATCAGTTAAATTCCTAATATATTCCATCTAATCTATATAACTTCTATATGGTTAATGTCTGGTCTTCCAAGACCACAGAGTTACATGCATGAATATAATACAGCAAGAATAACCTGCTAGTTGGGAAATCAGCCTAGAAGTTATGAGGTCAGGATCTGAGCCTTTGCTCTGTCACGGATTTCTTTCATGATTGGAAAGTCACTTATGACACTGTTTCTAAGTATTTTTTGACCCTAGCATATCCCCCAGACAAAATGAAGTGTCCAAGCACCTTCAAAATTCACCTCTTTGTTTTCTCCAGTTTTTAAAAGTAGTGAGAATGAACAGTAAGAATAAATACTGAGAATTTATGTTAAAGACAAAATGCTACTTAGGGTATATGTCAGACTCTGATATTAGTATAGACTACAAACAATGTAGTCGCACTAATGGAAATAATGCTGAAATGACACTTATTCAGGTGGTCTTTTACCCAATTTCTGTTGCTTTCAAATAGTAGTAGCTAAAATTATAGATGGAGTTCACTCCCAAGAGTATCTAATGGGTTAAAAACCATTAAATATTAGGTTCTATTTCAGCACTTACATTCATACAATATATTTTCTTCACATAATGAGTGCAGTGGAGATAACAGTAGAGATACCTTTCAAAAGGACCAGCTAACAATAAACTACTCTAAAGTTATGTCAAATGCCTGCAATAAAATTCCCAAAGCCATGCAAAAAAACTACTTATTTTATGCTATTTTTACCGTACTGAAATTCAGACCAATTTTGTTACAATTTAGAAGAAATTGAAACCAATTATTGACTTTATGCAGTTTTAACATGGAACTTGGTCAGCTCCCAGCTTTCCATAGATTTTTCTACTTAATTTCATTCCAACAAAACACCTAGTAAATATTGTTAAAATATTTAAATGGATTAAAATATTAGCATGGAATGTTCTCCTGAAATTTCTGGAAATCATTATATTTTCAGCCCTGGAAAGCTCCCAGAAGCAATATGTGCTCTTTTACTATCATCCATTGTATTACTGGAATATGCAGAAAAAAATAGAAGTGAAACCCTTCACTAAGTTCAACTGTAACAAAAAAAGTTATTTACAGTAATTTTATATAAGACTTCAAATTGTGCACTGGAATAAATTGAATAAAATCTGCACATCAAGAATAATAATACATCTGTAGTACATAAGACAATTATATCCTCATTCTCCAGTCATGACATTTTTTTGGAAGTTTATTTCAGTAAAAATATTTTCACAATTTTTCTATTTTCGCCTCACTGAAAGCCTAAATTGTCTTTTAGAAGTTCCAGTTGCAACCTTTTTCTCAGAGTACTTTGATTTTTTTTTTCCAAAATTACTGTTTGTGTTATCTCTATTAACTTAGAAATGTTAATACAATAATTAAATACTGAAATATAGAACAGTTAACATTTTTAACATCACTTAAAATCCTAATAAAAAAGAAGAAATGGAAATGAAGAGAATCTAACAAAAAGCTGAACAAGAAACTGTTAATTAACATAAGCTAGTATCACTGGCAAAGAAGGCAGGAAATTATGTAACCTGTTAAGTCAATGATGATATTAGTCATTATCACTACAACAGTTAGGAAAAAGGTGACGAGACATGGCAGCCCTGTCTAATTTAAATGTTCTTCTTTTCATTCTTCTTTAATTTTCCTTTAATGTGGTGAGGCCTGGCATGCTCAAAACACTTCAGTGTTTTACACTCATATTGCTTTACACTAGACTGAAAACAGTCGGTGGGAGATCTAAAGCTAATGATCCAAATGAAAAAAAAAATCTGTTAAATCAGAACACGAGTGAAGCCAAAATATGTTATTTCTATGCTGTAAATATGCTGAAAGGGTCAAGTTACTCCTGTGGTCTCCAAAATCCTGGCATACGTAGGAATTCAGAATTTTTATTTATTTATTTATTTTGTCACCAGGCTTGTTTTACGTAAACTTAATTTGAAATAAGAACAGCTCTATTACATGAGATTGACAGCCCACTTAGACCATTATTCTAGCCACTATAGTATTGAAAAGAGTTGCTAAGGAAGTTTTTTAAATGCATTTGACTTAATAAGGTGTTTTTCAGCTTCTAAAGTTGTTTAGCTCATAGTGGTAGCCATGGAAAATCCTTTCTGCTGATTTATAAGATTTTTATGGGATGTTAATAGTTTATTGCAATGAAGCTACTGTTGATGCAGAACCAGTCTCTCACGTCTTGGTCATGTACCTGTAAAGGCCAGTGAGGTTTTACATACAGACCCATCTAAACTGAGCATGAACACCATCCCTGGGTGCATCCCTGGTGCATCTCTGGGGGCATCCACAGCTTCTCTGTGCAATTTTTTCCAGTGCCTCACAACCCTCAGCATAAAAAATGTCCTACTTCTATCAAGTCAATCAGTATCACAAGATGCTTCTGCATTCCTTCATCTGTTATTACATGGATAAACTTTTATCATCAGCAGGCTTTAGATCACTATTTCCTGGTTTTGGGATTGTTGTTTTTGTGTTTTGTTGTTTTGTGGTTTGCTTTTTTTTTTTCCTAGCTAATTTATTAATATATTAAAAGTAGAAGTCCCAGTAGAAATTTCTTAGGTGAAATTTCCAGTGTGAAAGCTGGTAATTTCTCTTTGGCCTTTGCTCCCTACCTTTTCAACACAGAATTAATATTCTGTAACACCTTTGTCTCATTAAAAGCCTTTATGTCTAAAAGCCTCCTAAAAACATTTTCAGGTTTTGTTTTCAAGAACATTAGATCAATTTATCTACATATAGACTCACTTCTTAAATAAAGAAATATGTGTATTAGACATTTTTGACCCAAATATGATTAGATTTAAAAAGCAGCCTAATTTCCTTCAGAGGGATATACTGAAAGACATCCATCTCTTTGTTTTATCAGAACACAGAAAAATAACTAGACTGTAGTGGCTCTCTAAATAGAGAAAATTCTAGTCTGCCCAACTGAAAAGCCTAAATTAGCCGGGAGATAATGGAGTGATAACAGTCTGTTTACTTAGATGAATTCAGGGAGTGTCACTAAGACCTGTCTAATCAATTGGAATGTAAGAATTTCTAAGCTTTATAGCAGAGAATTTTCTGGATTTCAGAAGCAGACAATCAGGATCAAATTCTAATGTGAGACAAACAATATCTACATACTAGAGCAACAGTATCTCTATACCTGTGTCTGAGTAGAAATTTAAATCCTTTTAACTAAGCAATACTATTGTATAAATCATGAGATTGGCATTCTGGAAAATATTCCAGTGGCTGCCAGTACATTACATGCCAGAGTAAGGACCTCGAAATTTGTCTTGCTGTGAGCACAAACCAGATACCTCACAGTTGTAGAAGCAAGAACAGTAATACCCCAGAAGCCACACTGTATTAGCAATAAGCAAATTCATAGTGGCTTATTCTTCACAGAAGCAGTCACCTAATTTGTACAAGTGCTAATAGACTTAGACTTTCTGGTAAGAGCTTCAAAGGATGAAGTCACACAAAAGCTTAGTTCTGGTCCATTGTTAAACTGCATAATGATAAAACATATCATAACTGTCATCTAAACCACTGAGGAACTTCAGTTACTCAAACAATCGGAACATAGTAATTTTACCAGTGTCAAAAAAAAAAGCTTTGGGTCTATATACTATATATGATACTGACTCTGTTCATTGTATATCCAAAGCAGCACACAGTATGTGAGAAACATTGTTGGCTATATCTAAGATGAATCTAATATCACAAGCTAGATACACTATTTCTTTCCTTTTTTATATCCTCGGAAAGAATAGAGAAGTTATATTGAAAAAAAAATTCAATGCTCTGCAATAATATTTTGTAAAACAGTACGGGAAGGATATGCATCTGTTCCAGTGGGCACAGAGGAGAGCCATGAAGATAATCAGCAAGGTGCAGCCTATGAGGACAGTCTGAGAGAGATGGGGTCATTCAGCCTGGAGCAGAAAAGGCTCAGGGGAAACCTCATAGTAGCTTTCCAGTACTTAAAGGGCATCTACAGAAATGCTGAGGAGGGACATTTTACAAGGGGGTTCAGTGATAGGACAAAGGGCTTTGAACTGAAAGAGGGTAGATTTAGATTAGCTGTAAGGAAGAACTTCTTTAGTGTGAGGCTGGTGAGACACTGGTGAGGTAGTGGAACAAATTGTCCAGAGAAGGTGTGGATGCCCCCTCCCTGGAAGTGATCAAGGCCAGGGTGGAAGGGGCTTTGAGCCACCTGATCTAGTGGGAGGCATCCCTGACCATGACAGGGGATTTGGCACTAGATGATCTTTAAGTTCTTTTCCAATCCAAACTATTCCATGATTCTATGAGGCAACCTCCTGTATCAACACTTAGATTTCTTTTTCACTACTATGGCAGTATTGAAAATGTATTTAGATTTTCCTGACCAATTGGGGAATCACATACTGAAGACTTTTTGGAAGATGACATAAAGAAGAAGTGATTGACCAATAGAGGCCTCTCGAATCCAATTAGTGCAGAACAAGTAATCACAAATGACATCTCAGATAGAAATCAGATGTATTAATTGGACCAACATGGGAACTATGTAAATAAAAATCAGCTATTTAATATGTGCTACCACAAGAAAAAAAATACAGACATCATGCATACTTCCAGCAATTAATTACTTATCTTAAAGAGTAAAAGTCTGTGAAGTGGAAATCTCAGGAGCAGCATACCCAAAAGCTATGTGCTGTATGCTAAGTAACCACTAGCTGACTGACCTTTTCTTTGGAACTGCTTATGACCTTGCAATACATTTTTTTTTTTTAAGTTTTCAGTTTGAAGAGAAAGATTAAAAACTTTTTTAAAAATAAAATTCACAAAAGTAATAAAAAATTGTAGAGTGTGGATTTTTCATCAGTACAAAAATGATGAAACTATGGCCAAGTCATTATTTTTAGCACTTGACACAAAGGAGAACAGGTAATGACATAGGAGTAAACTTACCACAAACTCTTGGAAATGTGCTAACTAACAAAGACTAAGGTGTATGCTTCTGCTCTACAGCCCATTTGAAAGGAAAGGCAGTTGTAAGGAAAAGAAATGTGTTGTAAGGAAAAGAAAAGTCTTCTTTCAGGTAGTGATAAAATATATTTCAAAGTGTAATGGAACATCTAAAATTAGAAAGAAGTCAAACATAATATAAACACACCTATATTTTTGTTTGCTTGAAATAGGATCACCCGAGACTGTGGACAGTCTCATAGAGTTAAAAGCAGGTTTTTGTTTTCACTATTTTTCTTCTGTTTTCTCCTGCTCTAGTTTGAAAATAGCACCCACGTGAAAAGAAAGAGATTCAAATGAGCAAGTATGGTCAGTTATTTTAAACACAGCTGTCCCATAAATAAAACTACAAATCAGATATCTTGACAGCAGTGTGGTTTTTGAAAATGATCTGCTTTTTTAAGGTGAAAGGCAATTTCTGAGTTAGCTGACCTATTGATAAGATCTGAAATGGAAGAACATCTAGTGTATTTGACTGTTAGATCAGCATCGCTTCCTCGAAAATGTTTTTAAGCTGAAAAATTATGGTGAGGTTGTGATGCTGCTAAATCATACCTTGTTTTTTCCACTGTGGCCTCTGGTGACTTGTTCTCTGCACATTTCCTAGGGTAATGTCACTACAGTAGTTCAGAATTCATGTTCAATACATACCTTATGCTGAACGTGTCAATAACTTCATAGAAAGACAAAAAAAGTCATCACCATAGAGAGGCTCCCAGCTCTTTTTACGTTTCTGTTCTTCAAAGGCAGAAGCTTCAAATAGCAGGTCAGGCTAACTTCTGAGAGGTGTTTTCAGCAACTCCACTCCTTTCACAGTGAACCATGTTTCGACATATTTTGACAATATTTTCAGCTGTGCAGTTAAATTATGTTGATCACTTAATTACCTTCCAGGGGCCATACAATATATGTCACGAAGGACAATAGCACGACTGTCATTTACCATGTCTCTCAGTATGACTACTCTGCTGTTCTCAGCTTCCACAGATTTAACAACATACTTGCTCACAGAATGAAACAGATATTACCAGACCGTGTGTTCTTTAATCTCACTCGCTCTAAAGTGGTGGATTAGCTTTGGTCTTGTTGGATCCTAAAGTCTTTTAACAATGTAGAATGACAAGATGCAAGACTTCTCTGAAATAATTCCAACAGGTATTTATGTTGGCAAACTAAGTCATAGAATCATAGAAACACAGAATGGTTTGAGTTGGAAGGGATCTCAAAAGGTCACCTAGTCCAACCTCCCTGCAGTAACCAGGGACATCCCCAACTAGATCAGGTGACTCATAGCCCCATCAAGCCTGACCTTGAATGTCTCCAGGGATGGGGCCTCCACCACCTCTCTGGGCAGCCTTTTCGAGCATTTCACCACCCTCGTAGTAAAGAACTTCCTCCTAATGTGTAATCTAACTCTACCCTGCTTGAGTTTAAAGCCATTGCCCCTTGTTCTATGACTACAAGCTCTTGTAAACAGCCCTTACCCAGCTTTCCCATAGCCCTCCTTCAGGTACTGGAAGGCCACCATAAGACTCACTCTAGCCTTCTCTTCTCCAGGTTGAACAACCCCAGCTCTCTCAGTGTGTACTCACAGGAGAGGTGCTCCAGCCCTCTGATTATTGTTGTGGCCCTCCTCTGGACCTTCTACAACAGGTCCATGTCTCTCTTGTGTTGAGGGCTCCAGAGCTGGATACAGTACTCCAGGTGAGGTCTCACCAGGGTAGGGTAGAGGGGCAGAATCACCTCTCTTGATATGCTGGCCATGCTTCTTTTGATACAGCCTAGTATGCAACTGGCCTTCAGGGCTGCGAACACGCACTGTTGGATCTTGTCCAGGTTTCTGTCCACCACTACCCACAAGTCTTTTTCTGCAGGGTTGCTTTCTATCACATCGTCCACCAGCCTGTACTGATAACAAGGATTGTCCCTACCCAGGTGAAGGACCTTGCACTTGGCCTTGTGAGGTTCCCATGGACCACTTCTCAAGCTTGTCCAGGTCCCTCAGGATGGCATCCCATCCTTCTGGCATGTTGATAATACCACTCAGCTTCATGTCATCTGCAAACTGGCTGAGGGTGCACTTGATTGCACTCTCTGTATCATTCATGAAGATATTAAACAGACCCCTGAGGGACACCACTTATCACCCATCTCGATCCAGATGTTGAACCTTTGACCACTATTCTCTGGATGCAACCATGAAAGCAATTCCTTATTCATCAAACAGTCTACCCATCAAATCCACATCTTTCCAACTTAGACATAAGAATGTTGTAAGAGACCATGTCAAAGGCCTTGCAAAAGTCCAGATAGTTTACATCCATTTATCCTCCCTTGTCCACTGCTGTAGTCACTCCATTGTAGAAAGCCACTAGGTTGGTCAGGCAGGACTTGCCCTTAGTAAAGCCATGCTAACTCTCTTGAATCACATTCCCGTCCTCCATGTACCTTACCATAGCTTCTAGGAGAATTTCTTCCATGATCTTCCCAGGCACAGAGGTGAGGACGACAGGCTGATAGTTCCTGGGGTCTTCCTTTCTACACTTTTTAAAAGTGGGTGTAATGTTTCCCTTCTTCTAGTAACCAGGGTCTTCACCTGACCGCTGTGACTTGTCAAATATCATGGAGAGTGGCTTGGCAACTACATCAGCCAGTTCCCTCAGGACTCTGGGATGCATCTATGTTAGTTGCACATAGACTTATGCATGTTTAAGTTCCTTAGGTGGTCATGAACCTTGCATTCACTTACGGTGGGAGGGACTTTGTCCCCCTGGTCCCCATCTTCTGGTTCTTCAACTCCAGAGGTTTGGGGAGAGAGAGCGCCATTAAAGACAGAGGCAAAAAAAGTTGTTGAGAACTTCAGCCTTCTCCTCATCTGTTGTTATCTTGTTACTCTTGCTCATTGGGGTGGGCACACTCTTTAACATTCCTTTTCTGGCTGACACACCTGTAGAAGCCTTTCTTGTTTTTCTTTGCAGTCCTTGACACGCTCAGCTCCAGCAATGCCTTGGCCTTCATTACCCATCCCTATGCAACTGGGCAACATCCCTATACTCTTCCCAAGATACTTGTCCCTGCTTTCACTGCCTGTGCATTCCTTTTTGCCTTTTAGTTTGGCAGTAATGGATGATTGTTGTAGGTCCCTTCCAATTGAACGGGTCTATTCTATTCTCTTTGAACCCTGGGGTACACACCTATTTACTGGCTTCCAATTAGACTTTGCTCCAGTGACCACTCTCTGGGTCCTGCTGTTCATGTGTTTTTCAGTCCTCCTCAGTGTCTCTCATCCAGCACACATTTCATTAGCATCTCTACAAGAATCTTCTGATATACAACATTGAAAAACTTACTGAATCAAGGTAGACAAAATTGATTTTCCTTCCCTAGCCTACCAAGCCAGCCCTTTCACTGTAGAGTTTTATTAAGTTGGTCAAGCATGACTTCACCTTCATAAGGCCATGCTGGCTGCTTCTGATGATTTTCTTGTCTTCAAGTGCCTGGAAATGATTCTCAGGATTAGTTGTCTCTTCACTTTCCCAGGGAGCAGGATGAGGCTTCTTGGTCTGTAGTTTGCTGTGTCCTTTGCCCTTTATGGAAATAAGAGTGACATTTTCTTTTCTCCAAATCTCAAGCACTTCTCCCAAACTCCACGATCTTTCAAAAATTATTGAGTGGCCTCTCAGTGACATCAGCCAGCTCCTTCAGCACTTGTGCATACAGTCCATCAGGGCCCATGGATGTCCAGTTTTCTTAAGTGTTCCCTGACCTGATCCTCTTCTACCCTAACACCATAAATCTTCCTTTCTCTAGTTTTCCTGTCTGGTCTTTGTGGCCTTGTATCTTTTAAGGTCAGTCTTCCTAGTAAAGCCTGTGGCAAAGACATTCAGTACATCAGTCTTTTACACGTCCTGTGTCACCAGTGCCACTACATTATGCCGCAGTAGGCCCATATTTCTCACAATATTCTTTTTGTTACTTATGTCCTATTAGAAGTCCTTGTTGCCTTTGACATCCCTTGTCAAGCCCAAATCCAGGTGTGCTTTGGCTTTCCTAACCTCACCCTGCATGTTCGATTCCTCACAGTTTACCTCTCCCTGCTTCCACCTCATGTATACTCACTTTTTATGTCTGACTTCTGTGAGGAGCTCCTTGTTCATCTGTGCAGGGCTCCTGGCATTCTTACTGGTTTCCTGCTTTTTGAGATAGAGTCCCTTTGATGCTAGTTTTGTGATCTTGTAGAACTTTAAACATTGTGGAATGATGTGGAATCATCACTTCATAATTTGCTGCTTTGTTGTTTTGGTTTTTTTTTCAGTATTATATTTTTGTCATGGTTACAGGGGCT
>NW_008604919.1:2212-4941 GCF_000691845.1 Merops nubicus | reverse complement strand
TGACTCTATGATGGTCCCATTCTGCCCCACCTCCCTGCCCTCCAGCACAGAGGGCTGGATGCCCAGGGAACAACTAGTTCTACTGCTAAAGACAGAGGCAAAGAAGGCATTAAGTACCCCTCAGCCTTTCACTCATCCTTTGTCACTACATTTCTCCCTGCATCTATTAAAGGACAGAGGTTCTCCCTAGTCCTTTTGTTGTTATTGTATTTATAGAAAAAAATTTTATTGACTTTAACAGCAGTAAACAGGTTGAGTTCTAGCTGGGCTTTGGCTCTCCTAAAATTTCTCCCTGCATAACCTCACTATACCTTTGTAATCCTCATGAGAGGCCTGCTCCCTCTTCCAAAGGCCACAAACTCTCCTCTTGTTCCTGAGTTCCAGGCAAAGCTCTTGATTCAGCCAGGCCAGTCTTCTTCCCCGGTGGGCCACCTTTTGGGACATGGGGACAGCCTGCTCCTGTGCCTCTAAGACTTCCCTCTTGAAGTATGTCCAGCCTTCCTGGACTCCTTTACCCTTCAGGACTGCCTCCCAAGGGACTTTGTCAACCAGTCTTCTGAACAGGCCAAAGTCTGCACTCTGGAAGTCCAAGGTGGCAGTTTTACTGACCCCCTCCTTACTTCCCCAAGAACTGAAAACTAATTTCATGATTGCTACACCCTAGATGGCCTCCAACCCTTACTTCTCCCACAAGTCCTGCTCTGTTCACGAGCAGCAAGGCCAGAAGGGTACCTTCCCTAGTAGGCTCCCTCACCATCTGTGTCAGGAAGTTATCTTCCATGCACTCCAGGAACCTCTGGGACTGTTTTTTCTCTGCTGCATTGTATTTCCCACAGATCTGGGAAATTGAAGTCCCCCATTAGAACAAGGGGTAGCAATCGTGAAACCTCTCCCAGTTGCTTACAGAATATTTCATCCACCACTTCATCCTGGCTGGGTGGTCTATCACAGACTGCCACCACAACATCAGCCTTGCTGGCCTTCCCCATTATTCTTACCCACAGGGATTCAACCCTATAATCACTTTGATTATGGTGGGCATTTCCCTAACATAGAGGGCTACCCCACTGCCTCTTCTTCCTCACCTGTTCCAGCTGAAAAGTTGGTAGCCATTGACTGCAGCACTCCAGTTGTGTGAGTCATCCCACCAGGTTTCTATGTCATAGTTCTCTTGCTGCACAATGGCCTCCAGCTCCTCCTGGTTTTTTGCCTGTGCTGCATGCATTGGTGTAGATGCACTTCAGCTGGGCTAATGATCTTGCCACTTGTTTTGAGGGAAGAAGCACTAATTCCTGCTCGGCCATTCTCAGCCACTTCCATGGTTGCTAACCTACTAGTGAGCCCTGTGGTTTTGTTTTGGTGTTTTGCTACCATCTCCCACCACCACTGGCATTGCAGACTGAAAGACCTTACCAGCACATCATCCCACAAGCACTGGCATGCCACACTCAGGCTCTTCACTAGTGAGACCAGTTTCATCCCCTAGTTTAAAGCTCTTTCAATAAGCCCTAATAAATCTTGTCCCAAGATCCTTTTCCCTTCGTGAAGATATGTTTTTCACCTTTGTTTCCAGCAGGCCCAGGGTCATGTAAATCAACCCATGGTCAAAGAACCCAAAGCCCTGCTGGTAGCACCAGGCACAGACCCAGGCAATGATCTGCTGGCTCTTCCTGCTTACCCCCTCATCTTTCCCCACAACTGGATTGTTAGAGGAGAACACAACTTGTGCTCCCAATCCCTTGACCACTTATCCCAAGGCCCTGAAATCTCACTTCATTGCCCTTGGACTACTTGTCCCTACTTCATCACCTACCTGAAAGATCAACAGGGGTGAATAATCTGAGGGCCATACTAGGGAAGTGTCCACAGTCGACTGTGACACTTCTCTAGCATCACTTCCCTGAACTCAGCAGACGTGTGATGGTTCATTTGACACCACCATTTGGCAACAGAAAGCCAAAGTGGGGTTTTTACTTCTATCAAACAGTAGAACTTTGTTTGCCCATAAAGTGGCATGTAATAGGGAAAAAAAGAGTGACAAGAAAGATCAAGGAGCGAGGGGAAAGAGAGTAATAGCTACCACTGCAGGTCCAAGGTCTCCCTATGGTCTCAGGTCCAGGCAGCTTCTAATCAGTCCTTCTGATTGTCATGATCCTTGGTAGGGGAAAGCTTCTCCAAAAGCATCCCAAAGTTTGGTTGCTAAGAAACCATCATCTTTTATGCTCGGCGATACCCCTTGCTCCTCCTCGATCCCCCTTGCTCCTCCTCGATCCCATGGGCTCCTCCCAACCTCCGCCTTCCTCCAGCAAGGCTTTCATCCATGCCCAGGGAGGAGTGTCCGAGGTGTGGCCTGCCTTAGAGATGGGTAGCTTTGGACCAGGAGGTGTGTTTTGCTATTACAATGATATTAGAATGAGCAAAGTTCACCCAAGACCATGATTTCTTCATCAGTGCTGAGATGGCAGAGGTGATCAACCTTTCCTTAACAATAGCTAGGCAGTTGTAATGTTTGAAAACAAACCAGTGAGAGACTCCAAGTCAGAAATACAATTTAATAAGAAAAAAAAAATAAAATAAAAGCAATAATACAAAGGAAAACCACAGACAGAGTCAGAATACAACCTGATACTCTGTAGTTAGGGTGGTGGTAGCAGTCCAGATGGAACAGTGGTCTCGTAGAAAAGATCTGGTAGCTCTTGTCCTCTGGAAATCCAGTGGGTAAGGCCCCC
>NW_008604919.1:0-1836 GCF_000691845.1 Merops nubicus | reverse complement strand
ACTGGTCCCAGCCCCTGTAACCATGACAAATTTAGCAGATCCAGCTCCCCCAGATAGTGCAGAACAGCACAGTGCAGTACATGGCGCAGTCCCAGCACACTTCACAGCACAGCACAGTGCACTTCATGCCACACAGTCCTTCATCCCGGGGTGTCTGCACCTTTGCACCCACAGGAACCCCATTCCATTCTTGGGAGCAGCAGCTGTGTGTCAGGTAGGCCGCTGCAGACTCTTGTCACGAGGTTAGCCTAAGTTTCAGGTACTTTGCTCTCCAAGTTCCTGATGACAAGGTGGAGGCAATACTCTTCTTCTCACTGACTCTTACAGGAAGGAAGCCTCTTCTTTATGTCATGAACCCAGGCCCCAGGGAGGCTGCAGAATTCCCTATGTAGCAAGTCCAGTCTGCATATCAGGCCTTCTGCTCCTTTCAGAAGGGCTGTGCCTGTGACAGTGACCCGTCTTTTATTCTTTACTGGGGTTGTTTTCATGAGAGGGGTGTCCCCAGTGTACCTCAGTGACATTTGCAAGCTGTAAGGATTACCATCCTCCTTGTTGTCCAGTCTCCACTGCAGTGGAGTTCTGCAGCAGCACCTGCAAAAGTGGCACAGTCGCAGGACAGATGCACCTGTGGCACCTCTTGTGCCAGATGGCAACTTCTTGCCATCGCTTCCTGTCTTCCAGGTCACCACCTCTAGTCCAGCAGAGAGAGGACAGGGAGTTCTCTGTGGTAGGGGCTCCTGCCACCTTCTGGGATTCTTTCACTAGAGGCAGGGTGTGACTCCAAACATCTGTCTCTCTCTCACATTCCTTGATAGTCCTCACCCTGCTTACATCCTGTTTGAGCTCCCTCACCACAAGAAAGAGCCCCTCTACCTGGGCACACCTCCCACAGCCACACTTATCATTGATGTGAGAGAGTGACATGAGAGTTGGACATGCACTGCAGCCCAAGGCCGGGGTGGTAGCGTGTTCCTGAGAGAGTTCCATCTGGGAAGCTGCATCCAGCCTGGCAGGTGCAGAGCCCAGGAGTGCCAGGGTCTTCTGATGAGTGGTCACCACGTTGAGCTGGCAGGCTCTCAGTGCCGTGTTCTGTTTGCCAGGCCTATTAGCTGACCAAGGGACCCACCCTCCACTAGTTCTTCCAGGTGGCACCCTGGGTGATGCCCACTCACTCTTTTTGCCTTGAATTCCCTTCCCCAGTGCAGACTTAACCTGCACTGGAGCTGGTCTCCTCAGACACTTAGGTACTGCTCACTGGAGGATCTCTCCTTGCCGGCACAGCCACGGGCAGCTACACTGTGTTGCTCCTCATCCTTGCTGCTGGCTCTGTGCTCATCTTGAGATGAGGAGAGTAATGAAAGTCACCATCCTGCTTCCATGCCTGGTAGGAGCAGGGTCTTGTCAGCCTCAGAGAGTCAGAAAGCGGGATGTGCTGATCTATGAAGGAAATCTCATGGAAGAAAGAAGTGTATAGCTCATGTAAGAAGGGACTTGTCACTTGGGAGAATGTAGAGAAACTATCAGGACATGTAGGAAGGCAATAAGAAATGCCAAAGCCCTCTTACAACTAAAACTAGCAAAGGAAGTAAAAGAGAATAAAAAGGGCTTCTTCAAATCTATCAGCAGTAAAGAGAACAATAAGAGCAGTGTGGGCCACTGCTGAGTGAGGCACAGCCCTGATCACTGAGGATGCAGAGAAGGCAGAGCTGCTGAATGCTGCCTTTGCTTCAATCTTTAATCCTGAGGCCAGCCCTTGTGACCTCCAGACCCTAGATATAGGACAGAAAACGTGGAGGAGGGAAAACTCTGTGCTAGTCAGTGGAGATTGGGTTAGTG
>NW_008604918.1:39191-39423 GCF_000691845.1 Merops nubicus | reverse complement strand
TCAACAAGACCAGGTGCAGGGTCCTGTTCAACAAGACCGGCAACCAACATTACCAACACAGGCTGGGAGAGGACACGTTAGAAAGCAGTCCACTGGAGAAAGACTTGGGGGTGCCAGTAAATGAGACGCTGGACATCAGCCACCAATGTGCAGCAGCAGCCCAGAAGGCCAAGTGAATCCTGGGCTGCATCAAAAGCAGCGTGGCCAGCAGATGGAGAGAGGTGACACTGGT
>NW_008604918.1:10555-39076 GCF_000691845.1 Merops nubicus | reverse complement strand
CATTACCAATACAGGCTGGGAGAGGACATGTTAGAAAGCAGTCCACTGGAGAAAGACTTGGGGGTACCAGTAAATGAGAAGCTGGACATGAGCCACCAATGTGCAGCGGCAGCCCAGAAGGCAAATCAAATCCTGGGCTGCACCAAAAGAAGCGTGCCCAGCAGATGGAGAGAGGTGATCCTGACACTCTACTCTGCCCTGGTGAGACCTCACCTGGAGTCCTGTGTCCAGCTCTGGAGCCCCCAGTACAAGAAAGACATGGAGCTGTTGGAACATGTCCAGAGGAGAGCCACAAAAATGTTCAGAGGGTTGGAGCAGCTTTCCTATGAGGACAGGCATGAGGGTTTGTAGTGATAGGACGAGGGGTAATGGTTTGAAGCTAAAAGAGGGTAGATTTAGGTTAGCTGTTAGGAAAAATTTCTTCAATATGGGGGTGACAGACCACTGGAATAGGTTGGACAGAGAGGTGGTGGAGGCCCCATCCCTGGGGACATTCAAGTTCAGGCTGGATGAAGCCATGAGTAGCTTGATCTAGTTGGAGATGTCCCTGCTTATGGTGAGGAGATTAGGCTAGATGACCGTTGGAGGTCCCTTCCAGCCCAGACATGCTATGATTTTATGATTCTATGAATTTTCAAACCACCTGAAATATATAGTCCTTGAAAAAAAAAAAGTAGATAATCCTTTCTCTTCACATTTCTTTGTTGTTTTGGTTTGTTTGTTTGTTTGTTTGTTTGAAGTATTTAATCTACCTGAATTTTTTCTCTTCTAAAAAAAAACCAAAACAAAACTAAAAAAATGAAGACTTAGAATAATATGTTTTGGAAATAGTAAAATTAGTTTAAATGTATCTGAGTTATTCCTTTGTTTCTCCAGATCTACTTCTCATATATCTCTCAAATTCATAAATCCTGAAGTAGCTTTTTAAAAGTAATTTATTGTTTTTACCTATCTCTGCATGTAACGTCATCAGTTACTGATCATAAAAATACTAGATTTGTACATGTAGAGTAGGGGCCCAACACTCCTCTTCTCATCTCTTTTCTTTTCTTTTCTTTCCTTTCCTTTCCTTTCCTCTCCTTTCCTTTCCTTTCCTCTCCTTTCCTTTCCTTTCCTCTCCTTTCCTTTCCTTTCCTCTCCTTTCCTTTCCTTTCCTCTCCTTTCCTTTCCTTTCCTCTCCTTTCCTTTCCTTTCCTCTCCTTTCCTTTCCTTTCCTCTCCTTTCCTTTCCTTTCCTCTCCTTTCCTTTCCTTTCCTCTCCTTTCCTTTCCTTTCCTCTCCTTTCCTTTCCTTTCCTCTCCTTTCCTTTCCTTTCCTCTCCTTTCCTTTCCTTTCCTCTCCTTTCCTTTCCTTTCCTCTCCTTTCCTTTCCTTTCCTTGCCTTTCCTTTTCTTTTCTTTTCTTTTTTTTTTTTTTAGTAATAAATATTGTAATTGTTTCTGCTATATCTTTCATTTCTGTCCCATCTACCTGATAATGATCTTTGATTTCTGTCCTAGTTGAACTCTGATGCTAATTAGGTATTGCTAATATTATTATTTCTCTTTGTTTCTGGTGAGTTGGTCTTGAGATAATTTCTGTGTTACCTCTACTAAATAAATTCTCTAGATTGTATTTCTGCAGCTAACCAAGTTCCCCTAAATAGGCACCGTCTGCACAGAAACTCTTCTGACACCTTAGTGCAACCTGAAAGCTAAAGATGAAGTTCTAACCTTAAAAAATGGTATTTCTTTTTGGCTAAGGACAATACTTTAGTGTGAAGGATTTCTTGCTTGTTAATACAAACACAGGTCTGATTTTACAGTGGTATTTATTTATGACTTCTTTATATCAAGGCTCTCTAAACTTTGCCTGCAATATACTCTTGTCACAGTTTCACATAAAACCATCTACCAGAAGGGATTGACATTACTTATGAGAGAGAGTAGCAGCAGCTCTTTAGACATATAACTACTGTGCCATTTTGATGTAATTCAGTTTAAATTTCAAACATTTCTATTTAACATAATCAAGTGGTATGAAATCTTCTTTAAAATGGCAAGTATACAGTACTAGCTCAATTGGCACTTAGCAACGGTCCTTTTACAATATGCACAATAGCTTCCAGCAGGGAGTTTTTTAAGGACCATCCTCTGAGAGCACAAACTCACACACGTACAATCAGGAGACATCAAGGTTCTATCTCCAGCTCCCCTTGAGATGTTATTTAGCTAATGCACAAATGTTACAGCTAAGCTGTTAGCCTGAAAAATAGAACAAGTAGTTGTGTGCAGGTACACATCTTTCCTTTTTTCATTCCAGGATATTGTCATATTATAATTTCACATAAAGCAACACCTAGAAAGGTGTAGTGTGTGATTTTTACTCAATAGGTGGATTCCCACATTTAAATGCACTACTGCAGTCAAGTGTCCCTTCTTGAATACTGTATTATACAGTGGCAAAGCACTGTTGAGTGGGTATACAGCTGCATTTATTACTGGGTAGTCTCTGGTTAAAGTATTGCTGGAAAGATACAGCGTTATCACAGGCAACCATCACCAGTAAATACTGCTATGAGCATAGCTGTTTTATATCCAATGAAAAGATCTGGCCCTGCAGCTAGCTTTCCTCGAGAGAGTCAAATCCTGGCAAACAAGCCCCTTGTCTCAACTGCAAACCTCCCATACTTATTGGTTGTCTTCCAAAAAACTGTGCTGAACCATATAATAAGTTCAAATTTCATTAAGCCCCGCAGCAGAGGGAGTTTCTAGCATGCTGCTAAAATCATGGCATAATGTTCTGAACCAGATGATTGCATTATAATCTCATTCCAGCTGGGATCTTCTTTTCCTAATAGGCAGCTTTTAAATCCGAGATAGGAAAGTAAGAGGGTCTCCAACACCAAAGTCTGTGACAGTGTTGCTAAATACATTCCTTAGATATCCTGCACATGGAAAGGAGGATGGCATTGATAGTACTTCAGTAACGCTGTCTTGGGTGTAAGACTTCAGTATTGGCTTTAATTCTATCCATATGGAAAGCAGCAACAGCAACATGGTTACACCATGGTGACAATCCAGAGGATTACCTCTGGCTGATGAGGAATATGTATTTCTTTAACTAATAAGAAAAATGACCCTTTAGTAAGAAGCCTTGATGACAAACTGGTAGATATTCAACCTCTTTTCTTCCAGTCAAATGTTTTTTACCATAAGCACCTCAGAATGAAATACAGTAGAAGAAAGGAAGAAACAGTATGAACATATCTCAGGGGGGAATGTTGTTATGTGCCTGGAGCAATGAATTAGCAGTGTTAACACACTCTTTAAAAAAGTTGCTCTTTGCTAATGCCTACCCGTGAAAACCATGGAAAAGCCTGGAAAACCATGAAAGTGAGAATAATTTCTGGTTTATTTTAAAATATTTTTTCATAAAAATAAAAATGACATAGATATGAGTTAATGAAAAGAACTTGTAAATCATGTTGGATCTTTTCCTGTTTGATTGGAGGGTGGGAGAAGGAAGACTGTTTCCAGTTAAAGCATTTCCTTAGACATGTTCTAATTGCAGTGTTTTGATTTGTTCAACTTGAAGTGACATTTCAAACTTAAATATGCTTTTGTTGAATAAAGCAAACTTCAAAAATTCTCTAAACAAAACTGAGTATTTTATAGTTGAGGCTGAATTTTTTTTTTTTTAAAATCTTCAGCAAACCATTGAAACTTGTATTATTTCAGGTTTGGATCAAAGTAATACCTTTTCTTTCAATTTTTCAGTTCAGACAGTGAATCAAAGAATCAGTGATGTTCACACCTCTGAATCTAAGTACTATTATAAACTTCAGTTGGATTAAGAACCTTTCCCTAATCCAGTCTATTAAAAATGCCTATATTCTAAATCTGCATGACTTACCTGCTGAATAACAAAGCATAAGACCTTTTTAAAGACCTTTTTTTTTTTTTTAAATTCTACTGTCAAGCTATAAGACACTCTAGGAATTGGTGATAATGTAAAATATTTCAGGTTGTCTCATTCTGACTATTCAAGGATAGGAATAGCTGATGTTGGAGATATTTGAATGAGCATCATGAGGCCCACAGCAAAAGTTGCTCTTTCAGACTCACAGGATCCAGTTTGAAGTATAGTTCTGGACTATAAAGCCAGCATATTAGGCCCCCAAAGTCAGGTGGTTTATACAGGATCTTCATTTAAAGGATTGGTGATAAAATTGTGGCTTATTGGACACACCAATTTGGGAATGGTTTTCTGTCCCCATAGTTGTCATCTGTGCAGGCACAGCAAAAAGCAGAACTGACATGGTGTAGTTGAAGAGTAGAACTTAACTTTTTAAGTTCTTGTAAATATTTTCTTTTGACCACTCTGGTTGCCTAGGTAAAGTGGAACTAGTAAAATCTGCTGGAGAATTCACTTGCCCAATGCCCTAGTATTTGATTTTCATGGTTTGTCTTTGGAGTGTTTTAAAACACTGGGGTTTTTGTGTTTCAAAATCCAAAGTACAGCACTCTACCAAAAACAGTGACAAGAAGTAGATTACTCTTTTCTTTTTTTTTTCTTTTTTTTTGGTAACAGAATGATTTTATAGTTACAGCCAGTTTAAAAAAAAAAAAATCTATACCTAGCTCCAAAATAATTTTTAGCTATTCTACAGCTAGAAAAGACCTAACTAATTTTAAACTGTTAAAAGAATCATCTGGGCAGACAAACTTGCCTGCCAAGTTTTAGGTGTATAGGATCCAGTGTGACTGAGATATTAAATGTGAAAACTCAGTTCTTACAGCTGAAATGCCAAACTACAACACCAAGATCCCAATGATATAACTTTTAAGAGAGCTAAGTGATGTAATACTATATATAATTATTTCACTCATGAGCAAAAATGCCTATTACCCATAAGCAGAGATTTAAGTAAGTTATAAGGGCTGTTTCTTCAGAAATAGATGCCAATCATTTAACCAAACAAGACCGTGCTTTGCAGTTATATGTCACCATTTTTTTGACTTGCTGCCTGGTGCAAATCAACAGATTTTGAAAGTCCATTGGTTATGGTCTGGACAGATAGTTCATAAACTTTTATTTATTTAGATTAAATCCATTAGGGCAACAAAGGCTAAATAAAACTTATCTCACCCCATCTTTTTTTTTTTCCTTGACTCCTGTCTTTATCTTGGTTATATACAGTACAGTACCTGGCACAGTATCAAAGGCAAAAACTCAGCTTTCTCTGATGTTGGTGTACTAGAAGCTTAAACAGCAGTTTTCCTGCCAATTTAAACTTTTACTTTTTAATGAAGAAAACCAGAAAAGTTAAGCTTTCCTTGGGTTTGCTCTTTAGTAGGAAGTAGGTTTGAATTGGCACTGTGATTGCTAAGGCCCTTCTTTAAAAATTTACTGAACCAAAACTAGAAATTCTGTTCAAATCCTTGTAGTCATCTAAAGAACATAAAATACCAAAAGAGCAATAAACAAAATTGAAAAAATCTAAACAAATATATTTTACAACTTGGATTTTTGAGAAACAAGCTCCTCTTTCATTTCTTACTTAATAATTTTAAGTAAAATAATTCAGGCCTAACTCATAAGAGAAATTCCCCCTTTAAGGGTGACCTCAAATCTCCCTCAAAATATACAGCAAGATAAAATATACACAGAACATTTTATTCCTATACCTGTGCCATAACAGAAAAATTTTTTCCAGTCTCTGAAATAACATTGCAGACTTCTGTATATTTTATGTTGAGGAGCTCCTGAAGCTTTCCTTAGGTGTAATAGAACTCCACAAGCTGGCTCAGTTTACTGGTCTCAGGTGGGGAGGAGGAGGCACTGGAGCAACATGTAAAGAAACTTGTCTTCCCTCACCTCTCCTTCCATATATACTCTGTGTTTTCTCTTGATAGGTTTGGTCCAAACAACCAAAAGAATCTATGGGGCAGGACTATCATGTTGTTCCTAGTGGCTGACAACTGCATGACTAGTTCTGAGGCCTTTACAAAAGCTGTAGTGTTATCTAGCCATGAATCACAAATGATGTGGCCTACTGTAAATGAGACAGCGATCTACTGTCCTAATTAGCAAACAACTTCATCCAACAGTTAATGCAAGAGGAAGAGATGCCTAAGTCTGTGCTTACCTTGAGGCACTGCGCTTTGTCATATTCCAGAGAACAGCAGGTTCCCAGAAGCTGCGCTGACTTGCCTCCAGCAGGGATTAGATACTATAGTACCTTGAGAATCTGGGCTACTACAGCTATTCAGAGCTTGAATGTGAATGCATGCTTACGTAATTAACTGGCCTTGATAATAGTAGACAATATTAGTCATATCACCTAGAAACAGGCTTGTCTTCAAAGGCACTGGCTTTTATAGCTCTCGTTCATTTGTGTTACAGGTGCTCTGCACATCAGAGAGGAAGACATGCTTGTTCAACTCTTTATTCTCCTTCTATCAGGTGATGAACTGGGGATATGGTGACACTGAAATCATGTCTGCAAAGTGTTTGTATCTCTTTGGGAGCAAGGCTGAAGAAAATAAAGAAATATTATTTGATTATGTTTACTTTTCCAGAATTTATGATTATTTTTTTTTAATTTCCAATACATCTGCTAATGAATCTGTTGCCAGTGGTCCTACACATCTTTATGTCAGAAGACTTGCAGTTCCTGAAAAAAGACAAGAATGTCACTGGAACTGCAATATAACTGCAGCAGCATCTGCACTAACCTAGATGATCATATACACTTCCCTCAAAGCTTAGTTTTTGTTGGAGCCATGGCTCATAAATTATAACTCTCACCTACTGTTGATGACCAGATATTTTGAATTAAAACTGTGTTCAAGCTGATTTTCAGATCATGTATTATCAGATATTTTCTGTGTTGAAACAGCTGTTTGAACAGCCTTTCAGAAGGAAAAAAAAAAAGGTATTTTATAATGTTAGGTGTAATTTCTTGCGTTTCAAGAAGACAGAAAGAAGCACTCAAGCTTCACAAGATAGAGTGGAACTGACTTAGTTGGAATTTTGACCCTCTAAATGTCATGAGAGTCAAACATGATGAATTACCTGAAGAAGTGCTGGAGAATTTGCCTCAAACTGGTTCTTTGAAGAAAGCATAGGTAAAGCTTTGTGCAGTTTATCTTCTTTGAACAGTTAAGAGGTCTTCTACTCTTCAGGTTCACTATGCTGTTAGGAACACAAATGAGTGGCTTTTTTTCAAAGGCAGAACCTAGCAATCTTATTTTTCAGGAATGGGCACTAAGCACAATTGACAGTTTTGATAATGAAGTTGAAGCCCCCAAACTATGACAGGTCAACTAACAAACTAAAAAAGATGCCCTCTGAAGAACACAACTCTCTGCTTAGACTGCTGAGATCTAGATGGATATGCAACCAGGTACTATAAAATAGCTGTTCTACTTTGGTTGAAAAAAGGGACCTTCCTGCAAAAATATGGAGAAATGTTTAGTTACTCCATAAAGAACTGCTTCTCTGCTTAAGTCCTGCATTGAAATTTCTCTTTACCTGTGGACAAATTAAACACAATGCTAGGCATTTAATGTGGACTATGAACTCAAAGCTCAAAACCAAGGCAAACAGTGCAGAATTGGATGAAACACTTTCTGGAGCATTTTTGTTACCCCAACCCAGTTAATATACATTACAGATTTACAGCACAGGGAATAAGCATTATGCGCTTGGGATTACCACAAAAAAAAGAAAAAATGTGTTACAAATATTTCTGTATTAAAACAAATTCACTGCTGGGCAATTTTCTAACCAAAATGACATCCACAACCTTCCAAGATAAGCAGATCTCCAAAATGTCTTCTCTCCTGAAATCTTAATGTGCATCCAACATTTCTCTAAACTTTGGTGCTGAAAGACAGACGAGAACACAGCTGCAGTTGAGGGTTCATTCCCTTCAAATGCAACCTTTCTCATAATGAGCAGCACTGACAGCTTTGGTTAGCTTGGCTGCTCCCTCCTTGATCCATGGTAAAACTAAGCTTGGACAACCTTTTGCTCAGTGTGGTTTGTTCCCGTTTCCTTTTCCATTCCGACTCAACTTTCCTGGCTGAAGTGAATAATCTGGAGGAGCCTGTGTTGGTCCCTCACAAATCTGCATGGGAGGGAAAAAAAGGAACAGGAAGGTAATGGTAAAACCAGCCACAAATGCTGTTGTCTGTGGCAATAGATCCATGGAGCAGGTGGCTTATGCAATGTCTTTGTGTTTCCTCATGCAGATGATTTGGTAGCACATGACTAAACCCTGAGTGCAGACACATGGCTCCAGAGACATTTGCTCAGTTTATGGGGTGAGGGAAAAAAGAGGAATATATATTTCAGAACATATTAGATATTTCTGAAATACTTGATGGTACATATACTGTGTGTTTAGTACATGCATTATACCTCAAAGTATTCATGCATGGATATTTACTTTTGTTATTTATAGACCAGTTACAACACCAAGCCTACTTCCAGACATTAGGAATAAACCTATATTTCACAGTTATTTTTATAACCTGTAGTAAATCTTGCAGATGGTGTGAGTACTGTGAAAGTTATCTGACCTTGTGCAAGAGGAAAACCCCACAGGAAGACTTCTATCTCAAAGAGCATCAAGGTGTGTCTGAAAATGGTTGCTTATTTGCAGTCAGAGACAGTTTGGATCTCCCCTAGGTTCCTTGTTAAAATGAAAGAACATGCATGCTTAATTAAAAAACCTCAAAGATAAAGGTACTTTCTCTCACAATAAAAGTATTTTCTCTCACAGTGGATTGAGCAAGGTGTGAGGAAGTCAGGTTATGGAAAAGGCTTCATTGCAGTTCTTCAAGAAATGTACACAACAGTGTTAAAAAGCCACATCGACTAAAAGACCAACATCAGGAAGAACACTAGTTCTTTATTCTGCACCTTGAATCTTACCATATACTTGCTCTGCCCAGAAATGTTCCACATGGCTCTCTCCCCTGTGCCAATGATGCTTTCAAGGAGCCAGAAGACTCTGCCAGTAAAAAAAAAGAAGCCAGTTAGTACTAGAGACTAACAGATCTGTGAGAAACCACCACAACCATCTATGATATTCGGCACACACAAAACAAGGAATTTTCCCAAAGCTATCTGTAGAGTGTCAATGTTTAATTACAAAAATTAAAGGGACAAAAATATTTTTCAAGGAATTAGCACTTGGAACAATACCTCTCTACAGTAGTCAGAGGCTGTGCCTGAACAGCATAATAGGCCTTTCTTGGTCTCTGAAGCCAAAGTGGTTGTCATGCCCATGTGTCTAAATCTTCCTCCTCCAAAACAGGGTGCTCACATGGTACAAGGCAGATACTGCCCCTGAAAAACAACCTCCTGAACCTGTGCACTGTCTGAGAGTGATGGTGGGCCACAGTGTGTGTGCAGCCTGGCCAGTGATGGTTCAATACTGACCTGTTCTTGCAGCCCTGTTTAGCTTACAATCATCAGTGCAATGAGATAGACTTTGTCGTATTAGATACACACCAGAATTAATGCTTTTTTTAACAAACTTTAAAGTTTGGCTTTTTTTAGGAACAGTCAGCATAAATGGGAGCTCTGGACAAATGATGTCAAGGCTATATATTATGCAAGTAAAACTCTAAAGTCTGAGTGAATATTTTGATTTCAACTCCCGTCATGTTATCTTGGGATTGTGACTTGTATGGTTCAACAGAAATGTGTACATGTATATATAAAGTATGTGTATGTATATATATGGAATACTTACATATATGGAATACAGTGTTAAGATCACTATTTCTAGATAACATGGGCTGTGAGGCATATTTGTTCTGATAATGTAGTAGTCCACTGGCTCTACAAGTACTGGTCAGATCTACGTTAAAAAAAAAAAAAATCAGATGGGACAAAAAAGGCAAAATTATGGAAATTCTTTACTGATCTCTGCTATAATGAGAGTATACTGGGTCTATAAAGGACTACTTGGGCTAACTGTGGGAGTACAAACACAAACTTTTGTGGGACTACAAACTTAAGTACAAAGTGCTACACCCTATCTTGATCAAAAAGTCTTCTATTTTTTAATCAAAAATATTCTAGCTGTAAGGATATAAGAACATATATTTTGCTATTTATCTGAACAAATAGCCATATAATCCAGGATTTCTCTTCTGAAAATGACTAGACAGAGACTTATGAAAAAACATCTGCAAGCGTGGAATAGAGAGAATGATAATGGGTTTGGAATCTTTTCCTTGTTTCGCAATTCATGATTGGGGGATTTCCTGAGCAGAAAGCAGAAGGAACATTTCAATGGTTGATAGATCCCATGGTTCTCCATTTCTATAATCCATTAGACATTTTAAGGGATTTGGTAGAGTTTTGGCCTTCAAAATATCCTGTGGCAAGAAGTTCCCTGATTTAATTGTACATTAAATGAAAAAGCATTTCCTTAGGTCTCTTAAATTTCTACTTGACCTCTTCACTTACGATATGAATCATGGTCATCAGTCGTTCTGTATTCCCTTTCACCATGCTGTTTATGGCATGGAGTACTCTGTTCATCTGCAGTCTCTCTTTTCCTACTCTAGCCCATCTCTCTTACATGTAATTCTTCCATACCTACTGTCACCATTTTCCACTGATTTTCCTACTGTGTAGCAAATAAGACCTATTTTTACAGATAGAAATACTTATGCTAGCCTCTCCTTCTAAAGTATCAGTAAGTACAAAACCTTATTATAAAGAAAAATATACGTCTGTTAAAAAAAGCAACCATCAAAAGCATTATACAATTCTACAGTGGAAACATAGCAAAAGCTGTGATATAGAACCTCAAATATTCCTAAGATCACACAACTCATTTCTCAAAATTTCCATAAGAGCAACGCATACTTTGAGGCCAAACCTTTACATTCATCTTCCATCATCTTTAATAACTGAGGTTTAGTGGTGATTTCATGAGAGTTGCAAGTATTCAACCTTTGGAAAAAAATTGGCACTTTTAAAATTTAACCTTGAAAACAGTAAAGCTTGTGAATTTAAAACAGGTTTTCAAGCATCTAATGGCAACCATGTGGACCTATGTACTGATGTCAATTAATGGTTTCTATATCCCCTGTTCAACAATATCAACTGAAGTCTGAAGCTGTGATGTAAGCCTAAAACCTTATAATGCTCTCATTCAGCAATAGAAAATCTTAAACAAACTAAGCTTTACATGATAGCAAAATACAGGCCAACAAAGGTACATATTCTTCCTAATGAGTATTTTATTTATAATAAATGGGTGCAAATAAGCATGGTGCAAACAAGCTGAGCCCAAAGATAATCTGTGTCATTGTAGTGACTTCACAATCCAGTGAGCTTTACTGTTGTGCTTACTGTGATGTCACAGGACTCTCTGGATGTGTGACCTTACTAGTCTATATAGTTCACAGCTATCTGTGCTGTTCTTCTCCTTTGTCTTTATCCACAACGCTAAGACTGACTTTTAACTATAAAATGAAATATTTTGATTTATAACAAAAAGGTTAGCTAAGGAAGTGGATACTAAATTGTTCAGTGGAATCTTTATCCTTTGATTATGAAGTCAGCTAAGCAAAAACATTTTGATTCATTCTATTCCAATTTATCTCCCTGCTACAACTGACCCAAAAGCTGACCTTTTTTTATGCTTTCTATCCCCAGGAAAACAAAAAATATGGTTATAATTGTTGATCATGGCATTTCATACTGCATGTTTTAAGCTTTTGGCTTAGCATACACAAAAACTAGAACAAAAGTCATGCAAATATATAAAGGCTTGCTATATTCTCTTTCTGAAATCCAATGTTAACATTATATTACTGCCACAGTAATTTAATATGATCATATTTGTAATAAAGAAAACATACTGTATTCTTGGAGTTTGCATTTAGCTTGATAATGTAGTTTGAAATGTCGTTGTATCTTAATATTAGGCCTGAATCTCTGCTTTTTAGACTGATGCCTTAATTACCCTACTTCTGTATTAGAGTTCTACTTTTTTCTCTTGTTTTGGACTTATATCATATGCTTTTAGTTTTGTTTTATATACATTTACTGTTATATATTGACAAGCAAGTAAGAAAAAAAAGGGCACAGCTACCTTCTTACTATGTTCTTTATCATCTCCACACTGACTACTTGTTATAATCAGAGCAATTGAAATAAGGTTTTGCAAATTGTCCCAAGTTCCAAATATAAGCACACTCTGAAATCAGTTCTCACGCAAAGCACATTTTAATGCTTTACATAATTGTTTCCACAGTTAAGTATGTGAACCAAAGTCTGGAGTTCTGAATATATCCTTAAACTTTTGCTGGTTTCAAAAAAATACCCTGAATTTGAGGTACACATCAGATTTTTACTTTTTTTTTTTTAAATTTAAATCACATCTCAAATTTTAAAATGTGTACGTGCAAGAGAGACAGAGAGAAAATGAGTGCAAAAGAGTCTGTCTTGGTAGGAATTTCATATTCTGTTGCTAGAAGAGCTTGTTTGCAAGAGAGCGGTCACTAAGGTTACCCACATTATGAACTTTTCTAAACATACAGTACATTGTAGTAAGTTTAGTGTTATTCATAATCCCAGTATAGTGTTATGTAGTCCACAATAGATTTGGATCGATTTTTTTTTCCCTTCCAAATGCTGTTTTACCGAATACTCAATATCTGTCCAATAACCCTGATACCTAATGTGCAACAGATTGAAAGGACAAGTGTCCTTGTATGGTTCCAATGCAGACTAAAATAAAATACCCAGTGTAAACTTCACTACTTTGTTCCCTTGAACTTGGGTATCTCTTCAGTTTCCCCTGCACTACCACAACAGTGTGGGGGTGAGGGGAAAGGGCACTGAGTTTCCATGCATCACCTCTATTATTCTCTGTTTCTCTTGTCCCTCAGTCCCTTGCAAAGAGAAGCATATTTCCCCATGCCTGGGGAAATCTTATTTTCTTTTTCTTTTTTTCTTTTTTATTATTTTAACCAAAGCAAGGACAACTTAATGCTTCTTTGCTCAGAGGAACAGATGGAACTTCAGTGAGGCTATTGGTGCTGAAATAACTTCAGATAGGAGGACTGGCTCAGTGCATTTCTCACAGGTTTACTTAGAAGTCCCAGGAACATTCCTGTACAGTTTTGCCTACCCTGTATGTTGTAAGCAGTTCTGAGAACACGACTTTGTCATCAAGTACTATAAAAATAGGAAATGAGTGAGGAGGATCCTGACTGCGTTTGCCAGGTGCGACAGTTCCTTTGTCTCTGTCCAACAAACCACAGCCTCCTTCTTGAGCAATTCAGTCCTGGATTTTTCTGTCTACCCTTGTTTCCACCAGAGCCCCAGTACATCAAGTGGTATTGCGTCAATAAGCACTTTGGTGCAAAACTATTCAATCATTAGAAGGGATATGTGGCAGTGAAGATATTCTAGCTTTTACATTTTTTATCACACTAGGGCTATTTTTTCTTTCTTTTCCACTCTTATTATTAACCTTTTTATAGAAAATTGGCTTACCAAGAATTTATGAATTAGCAAGTCTATTATAATGATGAATGGTAATTACCATTTAAATCCTGAGTCATTCATCAGCTTGTTCGCCATATGTCAGGTGATACAAGAGTGCATGAATACTTGTCTGGTGAGTATTTCTCAACTGATTGTTATATTTGCCTGAACTTTGGACCTGTATGCCAAATACAAGGTGAATAAAAATTAAAATGATAGGAAAAAAAAAAAAAGTGGAGGTAATGTAAGAAGAGGGGAAGTGACTGCACAATAAGAGGCAATGTTGGAAATGGCACTTGTTACTATTAGTATAAGAGAATTATAAGTGTTTAAAAAAAAAAATTAGGAAGAATAAACGTTTCCAAGCTTTTCTGAAGATACACAGAAAAGCTTGTTATGGCAAAAGAAATTCTTATATAAGATACCTGAGAAAGTGCTCTCCAACTGGAGAGACATGGGTCTAGCTTGAAGCTGCTTTGGAATTTCTGCCCTCATCAGATGTTTCTTTAGAAGTGTGAAGGCAGGTAGTGTGGCTCATGCCAAGATCTCAGAGAATGCATGTCTGTATGGCCCAACCAGAGTTTTATCAGATCCTACCAGTCTCCTTCCTTTACTTCCTTCAATGATGAGGAAAAAAAAAAAAAAAAATTAAAAGCACACCTTGTTATGGCAAAAGAAATTCTTATATAAGATACCTGAGAAAGTGCTCTCCAACTGGAGAGACATGGGTCTAGCTTGAAGCTGCTTTGGAATTTCTGCCCTCATCAGATGTTTCTTTAGAAGTGTGAAGGCAGGTAGTGTGGCTCATGCCAAGATCTCAGAGAATGCATGTCTGTATGGCCCAACCAGAGTTTTATCAGATCCTACCAGTCTCCTTCCTTTACTTCCTTCAATGATGAGGAAAAAAAAAAAAAAATTAAAAGCACACAACAGCTGAGCTGTCACTCAGTTTCCAAATCCAGCCACGGCTTTGCAAATGGAGTAGTGTGAGGACAGTTTCACTTCCTCTGTGCTAGATATTCTGGGGGTATAAATGCAAGATTTTTGTCTCTAGAGTTCTCAGTCCACCTTCTCACAAAGCACAAAACAATACAAAAGTATCCTTTGGGTCTTCCATAGAAAATAATTTTTTAAGATATGAGTGAAATTATTGTAACAGAAATGGGTGCACATTATGTGTCAAGTGATAAAGACTATAAGGATAAAGTTAATATTAATGATTACGACTATTTCTTTTCGTTTTGACATACTGTATCTCTTTTAGGTTTAACAGCTCATAAACTGAAGCCAACTTTCTGAATGATCATTTAATTCTTGAAATGTAACCACAGACTAGGAAGAAAATACTAAGATATTAATCCTGGTGGCAGACAGCAAATGCTGACCCAGAAGCTTAATGGTGCTGAGCTGAATGGAACATAACAAGTCTGCTACCCTCACAAAATACAGTCTCTGTCTCTGTGCAGGTTGGGAATGGTCTCTCACTATAAGCATCTGAACACAGCCAAACATAAAGGAACAGTTAAACTAAGTAATGTTGCATAGCTAAACTGTGGGAATCTTTTTCAGCTTATTTAGCTGTGGAAACAGACTTTCTAAGAATATTGTTTTAATCAAAGGTTTGATGTTCTATCAACACCCAGTTTTCTTCATCGTGCTAAATTTGTCGTTCTGTTTTTGTTTTGTGGTTTGTTGGGTTTTTTTTGTTTGTTTGCTTGTTTTGGTTTTTTTTTTTGGTTGGTGTTTTTTTTTTTTTTTTTAATTATTATTATTATTATTGCCTCCACTTTTGAAAAAAATTAGGTTCCCTGTTGATACTCCAAAATGATGTATGTGAAGAAAAAGATTGTTGAAGTTTGGAAAAAAAAGAAAGAACCATGGAATTTCCCATTGGATCCTCTCAACTTTGGATCAGACCAAACTTGTGACTAACAGATGAAAATCTTTCAAACATTCAGCTCCCTGCACAAATGTGGAAAGGTAAACCCAAAGGTAGAATTCTCTGCCAACCTATATCTTGCAGTGAGCAGTTTCGTGTTCTGTATATCGATTTAAGTAGAAACAGGTGCTATATGTTAAAATTAGAGATGCTTTCTCCTTTACTAATGGACTCAATTAGATATTACAATTTTTTAGAAAAATTTTGTGTCAATACTAAGGTGCTCTTGTTTCAGATGATCATGAAAATGGACAGAAAGGCACCAGATGGAAGCACAGGAAAGAAGGCTAGTGACAAAATTAAATGCAACCAAAGAGGAAAAAAAATGAAGAAGGGAACATGGTAGAAAGTTTTCTTTAGGGAAGCTCTGAGTAAAAATAATCACAAAAAAAGAAATAAAGCCATATATCCATAGGAAGAGGGTTAGGATTTGTGGCCATCAGTTTCAGCAGAAGACTTGCAGAGTAAAACATTTAAACATAAGGAAAGATATCAGAATCGTTCTCTAGCCTCTTTTGTATTCTGCAAAATTTAAGCAGTCTACAAAATAGCATGGGTTTTTTGGCATCTTGTAAGTCATTACCAACAGTTTTGGATGCCTGCAAAAGCCATCCACCATACAGCCCTACATAATGAGCTACAAGTCTGGTAAAGATAACACTTCCAGTTTTGATTGAGGAAAAACATGGTGTAATAATCAGATGAGTGTTCTTTCAAGGAAAACATTAACACAAAGTCCTGCGTGGTGGCAGATCCTGTATCCCCAGATCAGCAGAAAGAGCAAAGATTCCCATTGACGCCTCCCATTGGAGGCCCCAGTGTTCCTGAGGCCGACTCTGTATGTCAGCATGTGAAGCTGATCTTTCCCAGCTGACGCTGGGCTGAAATTTCTTGGAAGCAGCTGGGTGGAGATGTGCCAGACAACCTTAAAAAATAAATCAGTTACAAGTGAACCAGGGCAACCCCCAAGGCCCAGAGGTAGGGCGGGTGTTTTGCTACATGCATTACTAATTAACTGTGAAAAGTTTTGAAGGTCCCAAAATTTTTTGTGAGTACCAGCTACCTTTTATAAAAAAGGCTGTAAAAAAAGAAGCTAGAAAACACAGTTCCAGTAACTGAAATTAAGCATACCAGAGTTTTTGTGGAAAAAAAGCCAACCCACAACCAAAACCATTTTAGTTTTTATTTCATATTGAACTTAATGTAATTCTTTATGTCAGACAGAGTGTTCCTTATCATAACTCATCTGACATAACTCAGAGTGAGGCAACATTTTTTTAATGCGTATTTCTCTTTTCACCCATTCCTCTAATTTTTTGCAGACAAAAATTACTTCAGCCTGCAGAAAGCCTTTGGATTCTGTCTTAACTAGCCAAAACTTAGCCTGCAATTAGGAGTCTTGAGTTGCTTGGAAAAATAGGTACTCTTTACCTTGGGGTTCATGTTACAGTAGGGAGTGAGTACTCCAGACCCTGCACATTCAGAGTTCAGGGGCCACAAGGGAGACTAGGAATTGTACTAGAACAGCTTGATTTTGGCTAACTGAATTAAAATAATCATACTTTTCATATTCTTTAAGCCATTTGAGAGACTGCAGGAGCCTTAAACAACTTTTATCAATCATAAACAAAAGAATAGTAAATTTTTGTAATACCTAGTCTCCGAAGGTCAAGAGCTGCCTGCATCCATTATGGTCTGAATATATTTTGCCGGACTTTTTGGACAACATTCTTCAAGTGAAAATACAGTTCATTTGTATCATTTTATGTAACAGTTGTAGTCTAAAAACTTTATAGCATATGTCATAGAGGAAGAAGATTTCTGCAGTTGCCAATCTCTGCCAGAAGCAGCTATCTCTCATTCCACGAGGACACAGTTCATTGATTAAGGCTGGGCAAAATTTCAATTGCATGCTGTTTCTGCCAATAGCCAGCTTAGATGAGCATGACACATGGATGATTATAGTGGGGAATATAGAGGGAATGATTATATCATTTCCCTCTCAGATGACAGAGAACAGAGACATTTGAACCACTGATCCACTGAATTGGTACTAGCTGATTGTAGTGGCCACTAACTTTTCTGTTTTTCAACCTGTCTAGCTAGCAGAGTGACTAAAACCAGGGTTGAGTAAGTGCGTTTTGTAGTTGATGGAAAAATAATTTATGAAGCCTGGTCTATATCACTGGCTGGTACTCTTCCATACACTTGGAGCTGCATTGTGCAGGGCTCTGAGCAGTTCAGAGGCAGAAGCTATAAGTCCTCTTTATTCCCTCACTGGGCATACCCCTGAGAATCTGTTTGTTGTACTTCTGCTTCTCCAAAACTTGGAAGGGCACTGTGAACTGATAGCATTCTCAAAATGGGGTGCTTCAACCATGTCCTTGTATCCCTACCTACCTGCGTGCACCAGCAAGTTACACAGTTCAAGTGTTACAGCCCAAAGCAAAATAGGTGCCTTAGAAAATGGACTTAGGGTACAGAGCCTTGTCTAACTAACACCATGTTGTTAAGAAACACCTAATTTCCTTGAATAGTCCATGTGCATTCCTGAAAGTGAATGTGTCTGTATAGGGCTGTGTGTACATGTAATACTATATTGTGTGTGTCTAGTATGCATTTACTTTATATTCTTAAAAATAAAATAAAACCTATAAATTAAAGAAAAGCAGGTGCTCAGTGAAAACAGATAAAGATCCTGAGCTTAGCCTTCCTGGGTAAGTAGATGCAAAGGGGTGGAGGTAAAATAAGAAAAGTTATTAGATTAAGATTTGAACATATGCAAAATCAAGCCCAAAAAAGGTTTTTCGTTGTCAGAATTCTTGCTGATAACTGCAGTAGAAGAATCAGATTTTACTGGCCTTTAAAAGCTTTTATTCTTTTTTAATTATTATTATTTTCTTGTCCTTTGCCAAAGGGGATCAGGATGTTTTCTAATCAAGGTGGAAATATGAACAAGGATTTTATTTTAGGAAATCTTTCCCTTATAATAGAAATAGACAATTACTATGTTTCAAGGACCATTCAGTCACCTAATAGATAGTGCATAAACTGGTGTATAAGACCCATAAATTCAAGATTTGTGGAAGAAATAAAGAAACTATAAGAAGACAGAAGGTGACTTACTGAATTTAGGCTAAAAGTTCCCAGACTTGCAATATTATTTTAAAGGAAACATTTAGTAGTTACCTCACATCTGATCAGTTGGAAGGCATGGTTTTAACTAAAATACATCACTAGAAAATCAATGGAAATATTCTTCAATTTTCAGAATGAAAACCTGACAGGCACTCATTTCATCTTAAATTAAAAAGTTATTACAGAAAAAAAGAAATAAATATTCAAATCTATAGCTTGCTTGAATTACTACAGTGAACGTAAACAGAAGCAGATGGATTTGCCAGGGCCTTGAGGGGAAAATGCATCCAAAAATTAATATTGCCTACAATGCCTTGACCTACCGGAATATTGCAGAATTGACATAGCCAGCTTCTAGAACTTGGCTTTGCCTCGTAAGGAGATCCCTGATGTGGAGAGAACTATTACTAAGATCCTGTAGTTATCCTCTGCACTGAATGAAAAAAATATTCATGCCTTTAGGGGCTGTGGGTCCTTGCTGTGATTTACATAACTTTCTGTGAGCAGCCATGGCAGACACCAATTATAGAGAACTTTGGAACTGCTCTACCTGTAGCTCCCAGTGGAAGCCATGTTTCTGTTGTATTAAATCTGTACAAAAATGACAATGGGGGGAAACAAAAAAAATAAATGATGCTGTGAACTTTTTAAGTAAACCTTTGGGAACAACAATATATGTACTGTGGTACAACAGATAATGTAATCTTGCTCAGCGTTTCAGAGAGCATCCAAACCAAATAATGATAAAAAAAACCTAACCAAACAACCAAACAACAAAAAAGAAAACAACACAAAACAAAAATAAAAAAAAAACCCAACCAACCAAACAAAAAACAAATAAAGAAAAACCACCCACACACACACAAAAAAACCACAAACAAAACAAACAAACAAACAAACAAACAATCCAAAAGAGAGGGTGGCTGTAATGTCAGTTTGAGATTCACAGCCATTACAGTTTTCTCAGGAAATAATCTAGAAAGGTGAAATTATTTCTGTTCCTTGTTTAGTTTGGAAAGGAAATGTCGCCAGGTAAAAGGAATACATTTGCCAAAGTGTCATCATATACAGTGCAGGGTAAGGATTCTAAATGCCAGCCTGAATAAGAAAATGTGCTGAAAACACAAAAGCTTATCATAGAATCGTTTAGGTTGTAAAATACCTCTAAGTTCATCAAATCAAACCATTCATTTAATTCTGCTAAGTCCACTGCTAAACCATATGCCTAAGTGCTGTATCTACACATCTTTGAAACACATCGAGGCATGGTGATTCAACCACTTACCTGGGCAGACATTGCCACCAATAAGGTTATCAGGCATTTTGTCCTCTGGCACCCAGAAAAATCACTTCTATATTTGGAGAAATACTCGGTGTATTTAATCTTTACAATAGTAAGAAAATTCTAGACACAAGTTATCTGACTTACCTGAGGCTGTAGAGTTAATCACTGACAGAGTTGAAAGCTAGAACTTGAGACCTTGTGCTCAGTTCTTCTGTTCTTCCTTAGGACTTGTCCTTTAGGTTAATCAGCTTGTATCAAAAAAATCTGTGGCAGTGATTTGTAACTGCATTAAAAGTAGTTCCCACTTTGTCTTCCCTCTTGCATGTATCAGTCCTGTCTGAAGCACATAACCTGCAGGAGAAATGTTGCTTAGTAGCTTTGCAAATTTTCACATGATAAATTCAAAAGATCCCAAACACTTTTATTTTTCTCTGTCTTAAGGGCTAGAGCTGGTGGTCTGCTATTTCTGCATGCTATAGACAAGAGAGCAAATCCTATGTAGGAGTCGATGGATGAAATCCAGAAATGGCTGAATTAGTTTTGCTAAACTACATTTAAATTAGACTAAGATATTTTTAGCTGATTGATATTTTCAGCTGGACAAATGAGCATCTTGGCCTCTGAGCCTTGGCAGCAAAACCAGATCATGAATTTTTTTGTGGGGATAGCAACGTTGTCTGGGCTGAGGCACAGGAGCACATTGCTGTGAATCCAGGAATCTAATCCTCAGGCATCCAGACTGGGGCTTGGGCTTCTTCGTCCATCCTGGAAAGATACTGAGTCTCTCAGTATGGAGCCAGAAGGGCTCCACATTCACCAATCCATGTCTGTCCTGTAATGCTGCTGCTGAACATGGGCTATTTACGTACAGCTTATGCTATGAAGGCTTCATTATATGTAGCAGAGAAGTCAGTGATTTTCTTCATTGTGTCGTTTACGACAAATTCCTCATGTCTAAATGTAATTGAAAACAGGGAAGCAAGTAAAGTGTTGATAAATAACATGATTCTGTAGTACCTCATCAGCCTACAAAAATCCCTCCACTTGCAATTCAAAGGCCTAACAAGTTCACATGACAGGTGGAGGAAATGATTGTCGATTTTGTGGTCTATGCTCCTGAGTCTCCCTTTGTGCATCATACTCCTAGAAGGCACCAACATCACGCAGCCATAGGAAAACCAGTCATTTTAATTGTGTTTCCAGGGAGGGCAGGTTATACAAAATTTGCAGAGGAGCTCACTTCCAAGCACATGTCCTGTGCTATGGGTTTAGAGCCATTGTTTTCTAATGCCTAATGCTTGCAGGTATTTTTCATCTATTAAGTCCATAATAAAAATCAGCAATAGTGAAATCTTAACTAAAACTACATTAATCGTATTCATTCTGCTGCAGGTGTTACCCCATAAACATCATTTAACATTTTTACTGAGAGGAGGGGGATGGTGATTTTTGAACCACTAAGCATATTTAATTGCTATTTTAAAAATTTAAACACCTTTTTATAAGTTTCATATATTTCAGTTTTCATGTCTGTCTAAAGCTGAAATAGGATGCTCTTTCAAACATCGCCTCATGTTTATGAACAAGGCAAGGTGATCTTTGAGCATGTCAGATTCTCCTAAAGGCGAAAGAAAATAATTCCAAAGAGTGTTTTTGCATATGTTATTAAGATTCAAGTCTTGATTTCTTCCCTTTCTAAACAGTGTCCCAAAGACCTGTAGTATCCTCTGTGTTAAGTGCTGGGTTCAAGAGATTAAGGGCAATGACTGGCATCTAGTTCACTTTTATTTCCATTTCAGTGCAACCTCACATTGCTATACATCTGTTTTGTTGATTCAGAAGAGCACTTGAGATGCTTTACAGTTGATTTTGACAAGTGCTACAATTTGATATGGGTAGATAATTCTTGCTGAGATGATTTCAAAAGTACAGAAATTATAATTTTGAGTAGATATTACCTTTCTTTATGATCAGAATTTTCATGTAATATACTGTGCACTTAAGCTTCTTAATCACATTTTCTTTTTTAAAACATTACATTTTTTCCATCTAATCTAGTAAAGTATCGCAAATTAAAATATTGTTCTAAATATATCTTGTATTTTTTCCATGCACTGTGGACGGCTCATGTAAAAGCCACTTAAAAAAGCTGTCCTTCCTAACCTTCTCCCCAAAACTATTTGGTTTGGAATTTAATTAAGCAGTGAGACAGGAGAAACTGTATGGTAGGGCTGATTAATGCACACCTTGGGTTCATTTTATCTCATGCTTCTAGCATATATGAGGTATGGATTAAACAGTGCAACTGCTTTGTCTAAAGGGTCTTAGTATGATTATAAAATGGGTATATGTTAAAGGATAACAAACTCAGACATGAAAACATGTTCTTACACTACAGAATATCAGGCACTGGGATGGAATTTGGAACCAAAAGAAAAAATAAAATTATTTAATTAAATGTCAGGGTTGAACACAACAGAGCTGTTTTGCTGAAATGTTTTGTGGGATGATGTGAGAGCATTCCATCCTGCCCATTTACCCTGCCCTTTCTTGGAGGTGCATCAGAACTACAAAGCCATTGTCACTCCCCAATTTCTGATTACTTCCTTTATTCACTCTTTGATCTAATTCTTCATTCTTTCTTTTGCTTTTTTGTTTATTTATTGTCCTTCAGCCTTAGACATTTCTCCCTGGCATCAGGATTTACCTGGTGTGAGTCCATGCTCTCTTGCATTGGTGCTTCCTGGGTGCTGCTCATCACATGAAATGATGAGGGAAGGACCTGTCCTTGGACAATCTCTGTGAACACTGTGGTGGGATTAACTCCAGATTTACACTGGTGCCACTGACAGTTTAAGTAGTCTCAGTTGGAGGCTTTCAGCAGAAAGCCTGCCTTGATACTTCAAAGAAATATAGAGTAGGATGGGCAGAAAAGTCCTCAACTTTCAGAAGGTACACCTACCACAAGTTTTCCTCCAAAGGAGACTGGAGTAATTTATATTGATAAATTGCATGCTTGAGCAGAAAATACTGTCAGAATGGATTCTGAGAAATAGCAGTGTTATGTATCATGATTCCCTGATAACTTATTCCACAGACATACATGAGAAAGAGAAAGCTTCTACTTCACACCTGCACACGTCTCCCCTGGAGGCCTGATCCTCCAAATATCTACTGAAGACAACTGAGAGACTGCCATTAACTTCAGCCTGCTCTGGCCGTCAGAGAGCAAATGCCGCGCCGTCACCTGCCCTGGCTTTCACAGTGCTGCACTGCTGGCGGGGGAGAGGAAGTTTTCCTTCTTCATAGAACGGATTGATCAGCAGAGCCCAAGGACCTCTGGGTGACTGCCTGTGGCTCCATGAACTCAGTGGGTGGCGTGCCCTGGCATCCTCCTAAGTCTCAGTCTCTTCTGTCCCTTTAAAAAGAGAATTTAGCTATAAGTCTCTGAGTTTAAACTAGCAGAGATTCTGGAGAAGGTTTTTTTAGTTTTGTTTTGTGTTTTGTTTTTTTTTCTTTCTTTCTTTCTTTCTTTTTTTTTTTAATTTTCTCTCAAGAGAAGAGAATATAGCCTGGAGTTTTTAAAATACCATTGGAAATGAGAAGCTGCTCAGTTATGGGGGAGTGTGGAGGGTCCCCAAGGAACTGAACAGACTAGCAAAGGGGAGAGAAGTGTCTGGAGTAGTGATGGAGGGAGGATGAAGCAAGCAACAAAAATAACAAAGTAGGGCTGAGGCTAATATACAGGAGGGAGCAGAGGGAATTTAAAGAGAAGAGAGGGAGAGTCATATGTCCAAAAAAGGAGAAGATGATTAGAGCAGAAGGTGGGAGGGGTGGAGATGGGAATGCTAAAAAGCCCAGCTTCCTATCAAATAGAAAAATCGAGGGTCTGAAATGGCACACGCTGCTCAGGGGACTACTCCTCACTGACGCAAGCAGCCACACTGAAGTCAGTTATTCCTATAAGGGCTTTGGGAATGAGCCCCATGTTCACGAAAGGAGTTCAGATCTGTGCTCTTTGCATTCTTGCAGCCATTGCCAGGCTGAACTGCCATGTGGCATGCCTGCTTTACCATCCTTTTACCTCTGCTTGCAATGCTCCCATGTATTTTTTTATGATGTGGTTTGCCAGCCACAAAACTTAAAAAGAATTCAAATAAAATAAACAGAAATCTGCTAAGAGACTTAGGCTTTCCCCTTCTGAGAGATGAATGTGGACACTTCTGTCTAACATGAATTGTATTTGTCCAAATTCTGCAGAGCTGAAATCTGTATCAGCATTTTTAGTCAAGAAAAATAGTCAGTTCAGCTGTAATTTTTAAATCAATATATTTCCTTTTAAGTTTATCTTATGGTTTTAGGTATTAATACTAGTGAATTCTAGTTGCAGATATAAAATCAAAATCCTGAATGCAACTTTTATTTTTACCTGCGCTAAATGCACAGTCTACATTCTTTATTCAGACAAATAGTCTTCCTTCTAATCAGTAGTTGCATTGAGGTTTATAGGGTCATTCACATAAATTAGGAACTGTTGAAGAAATAAGTGTTTATGCAGAATCCATCCCATAAATAGCAGAGTAAAAGCAAGTACAGTAATTCATGCAGGACTGGTGATATATATATACAGGGCTACTCACAAAGTTTCCTCTAGTGTTACATTTGTATTCATATATGTCAAAAATGCAATGTTATTTCTTTTCAAAATAAATTGGAAGCACAAGTCTGTGGTGTATGATTATTTTATTAACTGATAAATCAGCTAGCTCTCAAGGGCATGGAGGAAACATATTTATTTAATTTACAAATAAACTGTATCCATTCCCTATTCCCATCCTTTGTTAGAAATATGCATTGCACTAACAAATTCCGACGTTTGATATTCAGGGATGCTTAAATATATTTTCAAAAAGTAAACAACAACAAAAAAAAATCATTTTTTTCTTTTATCTCCAGACTTGACTGCACACATTATCCCACACAATATGAACAAATGTGAACACTAAGATGTGTTTTCAGAGGGTATGTGCTTTCGTAGTCATGTAACTGGTATTTCCACAGTGGGTTTCTAACTTTAGGCACACAACAACATATTTAAAACTCTGAATAGGACAGTCAGACTTTCAGTGCTGCTGAATGCTGGCAGTTTCATACCTGTTAGGCCATGTATGTCCTTGACCTCAACTAAGACTCAAATGGGTGGATATCTGCACCCGTGTGGAAATACCCCTCAGCATTTGAATATGTTGGATACAGTGTAAAAATCTGAATAAAAGCAGATCAAATACAGGGTTGTTTTTTTTTTTTTTTTTTTTCTCCTCATGACGAATCACAGGCTCTTATAGAAGATGTAAGAGTTGAGAGCTACTTACTTGAGAGCATTCTCATGTCTTTTAAACACTTATAAAAGAGAGTTATTCTATAATTATCCATTATGGGGACAAAAACTTCTTCAATTATGGAATAACTCTCTTTATCTTCTCTTAGTTGTAGAATCCCACTCTAACCTCCTATTTCAGTGAATAATTTACTAATAAAAATGGATGAAAATGCCAGGCTTTCCTTTTCTCTCTCTTCCTATGTATATATATTAAATAGAGTACACTAGTTTAACAACGCAGTGTATTCTCTGGTACTGCCTACATCACACACCTGTTCTCTCCAATGCATAGCCCAAAACCAAGTGCTTCCGTAGTCATGTAAACTCATGTATACTCGTGTATAGAAGGTCTGTACCTGTATATTTCACATACATGACCTGTATATACTTTCTGGAGAAGAAGAAACTAGAATCCTACAGGACAAAAATCAGTGAGTGTGTGAACTGTTTTTGTTGGTTAGGAATGAAAGAGTATAGCAGATATGTATAAGAAAGTAACTACTGAATGCTGCTCCAGAAAGGAAAAAAAAGAAAAGAAAAGGAAAGGAAAGGAAAGGAAAGGAAAGGAAAGGAAAGGAAAGGAAAAAAAGAAAAGAAAAGAAAAGAAAAGAAAAGAAAAGAAAAGAAAAGAAAAGAAAAGAAAAGAAAAGAAAAGAAAAGAAAAGAAAAGAAAAGAAAAGAAAAGAAAAGAAAAGAAAAGAAAAGAAAAGAAAAGAAAAGAAAAGAAAAGAAAAGAAAAGAAAAGAAAAGAAAAGAAAAGAAAAGAAAAGAAAAGAAAAGAAAAGAAAAGAAAAGAAAAGAAAAGAAAAGAAAAGAAAAGAAAAAAGAAGTAATAATGATTCAGATACTTTACTCAGCTAGGTAACTTTATTATTTCAAATAGACTTCTTGGAAATGACAAGAGAAGTCATTAGGATATGATTCTGCAATCCTTATTTCATAAATGTTCTCTACATTTATTGTGGCTACTTGTTTATAAAACTTTACTTACTGCATATAGATTTAATGCTGTGAGTTTTGACCTAGTCTGTTTAACTTAGACACCCATTTTGAGTGCTTCAAAAAGCAGTCATAGAATCATAGAACCCTTTAGGTTGGAATGGACCTCCAAGATCATCAAGTCCAACCATTGAGCCATTAGGGCTCTAAAGTCCTCTGCTTAAGCCTTCAGCTCTGATTCCTTATCAAGCTGATGGAGAGGAGCAGGCTTTTTTAAAGGCTAGGAGCAACCCTGCACAGCTAAGGCTGGACAGCTAAAATAAGCAGCCAGCATCTAGTTCATGAAGTTTCTTTTCAAGCAGTTACCTACCTGGGAAACTTTGACATGTGGTTTAGGACAGTTTCTTTGCCATGTGCCAAAAGCTCTGGCATGAATTCCAGACCTGAAGTAGGCAATGGAGTTCCTACTACAAGTTTCTGGACAGAGGGGCAAAACTTTTACCTTTTTTACACTGTGTGGGTGAAGTACGCCACAGTGAAAATAAATAGAAAGTTTATAGCAATAGGACATTAAAAAAGAGGAGCTGTATAGCAGCTGCTATGAGTATTTCATGCTGAGAAGGCTCTGGTGCTGAAGATGCACCGAGCAAGATAGACGGGACAATACCAGACTCCTTATGAACACATCCATAAAGTGAGAGCCTATAGTCAGCTGTGTGTGAGGCCACATAAAATGCTTACTTTGCTTAGGAAACAGCAAATAACAGCTGGCTTAGAATGTGCAAATAATAACTGCTAGTAAAGCAGCTTTCACTACTGTACATGTTGCAATTTTTTGTGTTGTCTTCAAAGTTTGTTTTCCTTCCTCTCTTGATCATTATTCTCCAGATGAGACATTAAGTATGCAGTAAAATTCTTGTGCCAAAGCCATTTCTGTTGAAATACCTCAAATTTAACTGTTGATAGTGTCAGAGATCAATCAGCCCCCTTACGTTTTATTCTGGGATATAAAATCTGCTCACTCAGCTAAATTATCAAGTCCAGTTCTCACCTAACAGGTTCTAAAGGAATTAATACCATATTTTCACATGGATTGTGTAGATTTTAGTGCTCATAAATGTAAGAGATTATTGACATGGACTATTCAAGTCACTGCACATAAATCTGCAAATGCACCTCGGTTGTGACTGGAAACCTCCCTTGGTATTTCAGCTTTGGACCTCTGTTGAAAAGAGACTGCCAGCTGTGCTAAGATGTGCAGCATGCTTTTTGTGTGGATTCGTTTCCACCATAGATTTGGTTGAGACTATCAAACTCATTTCACATGTGGCCCAAATCAAATTTCAAGGCAGGCCTCTGGAGATGAAAAGCCAGGGCATTAATCCACTATACTTGTTGCCACCCTGCTACATTTCTATCAAAGTTTCTCAATTAAATTATCATCTTTATGGAATGAAAGAAGGGCATGAGGTCCTGCCAGGTGGCAACCGGAATATGATTTTTTTTTTTTTACTATGCAAAATTATTTCAGTTATAAAGTCATAATGTTACCATTTTAAAAGATCACAGTGCCTAATGTTACTTCCCCTGCTCCCCAAATTCCCTCCACCAAACACCCAAGAATTTTAAAAAAATCCCCATATAGATATATATATGTTCATGTTTCTGTACACTGTAAGAAATCTAAATTACATCATAGTTTATATCATTAGTTGGGGTTTCTATTATGGGTCCTTTCATTCTCATAAACTCACACACAGGCAGCTTACCACAAGCTCACAGCTATAACAAGCAAGTTTTCATATTCATATTACCCACTGAAGAATAGGGTAAAAATTCATCGTAGGAGAGACTTTAGGAGAAATAATAAATAAAAAAAAAAAAAAAGAAAATTAAAATCCCTAGCTACGACAATTTCAGTGAGCTAAACATATTTTTTTTTTTTACAAATGTTAAAGTAATCAACAGGCTTCAGCACCCCCAAATTTGTGGCATTTGAACTGAAGTTGGCAGAAACAGGAGTTGTCATCAGAGTACCGCAGCCTGTCTTATCTAGTTTCCCATGGAAATTACATTTCTATTTTCCTTTGGCACTTAAAAAAACGTTCAAAATGTTCAATGACTTAATTTAATGAATGCAATATTATAAATGGAATATATTGAAAAATGTAAAGGAACTCTGCTTGCCTTTTCCAATATGATTAATATTTTATTTTTAAGAAAAGCAAATTAAAGAAAAATCCCCAACCTAAGGTCAACAGTGCCTGTTTAAGGGAACTATCTTATTCTATTCTCTTCAATGCACCGTCTTTTTCAGAATATTAATGGGG
>NW_008604918.1:0-10124 GCF_000691845.1 Merops nubicus | reverse complement strand
TCCCTCTCAGCTGGGGAGATGGTAATGATCTGATATTGCTGTAGGAGCAGTTCAGTGTGCTGCAGAGAGGAGGGTGCGAATTCACTCATCCCAATTGGCCCCGAGGATATAGAGATTTTGAAAAATGGGAATGCAGTTACAATTTTAATTAGATATAAAGTTTTTAATAATTTTGCTGAAATGAGGACTTCAAAGAACATATTTTGCAGCATTCAGGCCCATAACTCCTGAGTGACAGTTTTGGTTAATTTGCAAGTTTTCAGATCAAACTTTGCCCCTGGCTCCATGCTGAGGGTAAAGTAAAATGTCAATTTCTTTCCTCAGTGATCTCAAGCATCTTATTTAGGCAGGTGTGCTGAATTCTCTTATTCTGTAGACGTTAGCTGAACAAAACTACTCATTAAAATATATGCTTAGGAAAAAAAATTAGCAGCATAAATAAAATCAGTAGTAATAAAGAGAATCAATCAGCAAGAAAAATGTACAGCAATATACAACATAAAAATTTAAAGAAGAATCAGGGTAATATTGTATATAAAAGGTGATTAAATGTTAGCATATGATTATGCTGTCATTGCATATTATTATCAAAGAATGTTTAATTTATACCCTGTTTAAAATTAGAGGTAGCTCTGCAAAAGGATATTTTTCTGCTCCAGACCATATTTTTTTTTTGCTGCTGAATCCACACATATACTGTAGATTTGTGATTCAGATTTGTGGTTCTGAATTAATTACGTTAGATGTCTGAAGTACATTAGTTCTTTGGCAGTCTACAAGGCAGTAATAATAAGGAATGATGTTGTCAGTCATTTTAAAGTCACCATTCGGCTCCATTCTACCTCTTCGAGGGGTTTAGGAAAGAACAGCCTGTCGAAGGACTGTTTTAACAAACATCTTCTTGGAAAAGACTTTAAAATAAGAACTGAAATAGAAAAAAATAAACCAACCCAAACCCCCAAATAAATAGAAATAAGTTGCTTGATATTTCTGAAGTATTCAGTTATTGAACACACCCGCATGGTGTTCTTTCTGTTTTGTTTTCTTCGTGTGATTTTTTTGTATTTAATAGGTATTAAATCCTTTTTTTCTGAAAAAATTTCGGACAGGGACATTTTTTGCAGCTTTCAAAACAATCCTTGCACTTTGATCCTTGTTAAAGGTGAGAACCTATTTTTTTTGACTGCATTTTCCAGCAACTCAGGATGCCAAAACAACACAGTGATGCAAATTGACTGTTTAAGCTTAAATGAATATTTACAAGTGGATGTTTGATAAGCTTAGAGCATTTGAACTTCAGCTATAAAAATCAATTTAAATGTAGGCATTTAACTCCCTATCGTTTTTATAAGATGTCTGTGCTTCAAGTCAGAATTACTCTGAAAAGAATGCAGGAGCAGTTTTGGGAAGCGGGATGCAGCAAACTGCATCCACATGGCACGCACCCATTCATGCACTCGCACAGAAAACAGGAGCCATTGTTGCCATCATTGTAAAACCAGCATTGGACAGATTAATTCTGGCCTTTCATCCAGCTCTGCTCTTTCAGGAAAGCTTCCCAGCACAGCAGTACAACTCTGCAAGCTCCCTCACAATAGAGGGGTTTTATATTTTTTTTCCAGTACTAAGCATTACTCAATGTGCAGCAAGCTCAACTCTCTTTCCAACTTTTCTCTAGGGACAACTACTACAAAGTGGCTGTCTTTTCTAAGATATATCATGGCCTGAAAAACAACTAACTGGTAAGTGTACAATTCTGACCTGACAGAAGCAGCAGTGGCCTGCAGCCTGCAGAGAACTCTGAACTGTGTATCTATCTAAGCTGTTCACTAGTTATGCATCATGGAGGGAAATGCTTCCCATGAAATGCATTTAGTTGCTCTTTAAATAGTAAATAATCCAAAGACAAGAAGGTTTTGAAATACACTATTTTGTTCATTTAAAATTAAATAAATTGTCAGATTAATCTGGGATTACTGAATACAGGAATTAAATGTAGCATTTTGCTTTAAAGGTGTGGGAAGGCTTTAAAAAAAGACTCGGGATGTAGTGGAAAAATCCCCTAGAACACAGTTGAAATGAGATACTTAAGATAAATCAAACACACTATTAGGTATATCACTGCTGCACAAAAGATAGCTTCTATACATACTATAAATATTCCAAATGTCTAAGTTCATGCAGCATACTGCAACAGTATAGTATTTATAATATTTGTCTATATATATTACTAGAATATGGAAGGTAGGTATTACTGGCAATAATTCATTTCTAACAATATGCCTGATTCTAAAAGTACGTGTTTTTCAATACATATGTATGTTTCATATATATATAGAAAGAGACCTGTGTCACTGTCAGGGGCAGAGTAGAAATGTGGATTGAATGGTGAAATGATTTAACCTCTCATGTGTCATCTTTCTAGGAATAATCTCTCAGCATGAGAATCCTATGCGTTCAGAAGTATTCTGAAGTTGCCATTGTATGGGAAAGTTGAGACTGCTTTGATGCTGGGCTTCTGATAGACAAATAAGGGAAGGGCTGGTTTAGGTCAGATAACCCATTTGCAGTCTGATATGTATTCAATCTGTCCATCTCTCTGAGCATGAAAAGCTGGTCTGGAAATGCTCTAGGAACAAACTTTTCCATTGTTTTCCATGCTCCCACTTTCAGTGCCAAATACAACTTGTGGTTTTGGAGGTGTGTGAAAACAAGAAGTTGGAAAAAAAACACAACCTGTATTCTTTCACAGTTCAAGAAGAAATCTTCTGAGGTTTGGTTCACTTTCAGGTTTTTTTCAGATTTTGTCCCAAATAGTTCACCTATTCTGCTTCTGAAAACTTCCAGAATAAAAAGGTAAGCTCAGGAAAACAGAAGAAAGAATATTCATAACTAGAGTATATACATTTTTAGAGCAGGACCAAATTTTTGTCAACAATAGGAGTAAAATAGGTCTCTGTGATGGTTCTTTGAAATCAAATGAGATTTAGTATAGCCTATGTATGTGGTTTATTAGGCGAAACTCTGTAAGGTGAGTTTTCTAAAGTAAATTCCAGTCTGTTTTCTCAGCTGGATAATCTATTACATTTAGCTTTTCCCACTTCAGCCACTGCTTGTTAAAACTTCTCCCTTTGTGTCCATGTGTTAAGATGATGGACAGTATTTGCTGATTCAAGCTTATCTAAGCTTTTAACAGGAAAATCTCAGATCAGCTCAACCTGTTTGAGCCAACAATCTTGTAACTGCATGAATCTGAGGAAAGGTTTCACAATAATAAACAAACAAGTAGTTTATGGAACTCTAGTGAAGAAAAGAAAAGCCTTGCATATTAACACACTCATGCCCACTTTTTAAAACGGCTCTATATAATTTTTAAAAGTTTTAACCCATCCTTTGCTCATATTACTGGACTGAAACTTGGTTGGAAAGGATGGCATATGCCAAAGCATGAGCTCCTTGCTCACTGATAGAGCAGAAATGTGTAACTCAAGTTATCTTTTGTGCTCATGGCAGTTCTGAAAAACACGTGGTGCTCTCTTTCTCACTTACCATCTATTTGCCTCTGTTTTCTTATTTATAAAATAGTTGTCCTTGTGGTATTACAGTAATTACTCCAGAGCAGTCTTCTGGGGCCAGGAGAGCTGCTCCAATAGGTTTAGGATGTCTCATAGTGTAACTGACTGGGCTACCCTCTAGCCCAGCGAAATGGGGGACCAGAGCAAACCATCCTCCATGTCCCCCTTCACCTCTTCCTCCTTCCCTTTTGCAGCAGCCTTGATGTGATGATCTCAGCATTATGTCAATGAATAATGAATGCTACAAGGAGATCACTGGTTTTGGTTGGGTGGGTGGGTGGGTAGTTTTTTTTTGGTTTTTTTTGGTGGTTGTTTTTTGGATTTGTTTGTTTGTTTGTTTGTTTGGGTTTTGTTTGTTTTCTGGTAGAAGAATGGGGCAAATTACGAGAGGGGAAAAACAATTAGTATAAAAAATAGAAAGTGTGTTGGGATCAAAAACCGCCCTTTTATGGTCAGTTCCTTCTGACATCTTCCATTATCCCTACATAATATGCTCCTGCGTATTGTTGGCCCTTTAGCAAACATACTCAGGATGAGGGGAAGAAAGAGAGGACAGGTAGTGAATTTGATAGAATTATGTGGACACCGTGAGGGTTTGCTGGTATCGAAAGAAAAAAAGAATAAATTATAACTTCTCTTAGTGTATTTTAAACAGCTTTCAAGTTTTAATGTGAAGTTATTGTACACAGTAAGAAAGACCATTTTCCCCATGGATATTAGATAACTGATCACCCCAGAAGAATGGGTGGCAAGAGAAAACAAATTAAAAACTGGTTTTTTTTAAAACCACCTTACGAGACTTTACAGCTTCAGGAATGTTTTACATTTCATCCATATCACATGCTTTACTTCTTGAACAGTCATGTATATAGAACACAGCAAATATGACTGCAGAATTTGTATTTCACTGGAAATGTATTATTGGTGCATCCTTCATGTTCTTTCAAGTGAAAACATACACTTGGCCATTGTTCTTGCAAGACAACAAACATGAAAGGAGCAGGCTGTCTCATCTATCTATGATGTCAGAACTCAGTGAATACTTTAGTTTCATAATGTCACTTTTTTAATGTTCCTGAACAATTTGTGAAGCTGTACATTTATCAATTAGGTAAGAATTACTGGAAACAAGAAATACATTGCTGGTATGCTCCACTCCAAAACTATAATCAATTAAGTCAGGCATCTGCTTCTTCACTAGCATGAGTTGCTTTTCCCAGGTGCCAACTCATCCAGTTTCATCCGCTCACCACCCCAGCATAGTAGTAATGTTGATGGTGGCTTTCACCACTGGTAGAAGTTAGAATTACCTGGAAGCTGCACTAGATCACACTATGACAAAAACAGGTTTGAAAAAACAGGATCAGATTTGGGTAGAAATTTTGTTGAAAAGACTTTCACTTTCCTTCCCAGATGAAATAACAAGCATTCAGAGGCACAAGAGCTGGCTGCAAGTCACTTCATTAATCAAATCAATGTGAATTTCAAATTTCAAATATAGTATCTGAATATACAATTTTAAATTGGTACTGGTGGAGTCTCCAGCATTTGAATTACAAATTTGCTTTTTGCTAATCCATTCCCTAACAGAGATCAAACACTTGAAAATTCATGAAAAGCAAACATGAAAGGGTCACAAACATGGTCAAATGTTACCCGGCTGTTTAATTCAAATGGATACTCAAAGAAAATGTTTCCAATATTTGTTCAGCCCCTTCTTTCTAGTTAGCTTAAAAAATTAAAGTTAAATGGCAGATTAATACTATGTGCAAATCAAGAGAAAGAGTCAAGGAGACTGGAAGATAGAAATACAGAAGATCATAAACAGGGATGGGCACATCTGGCGTCATATTGGATAGCAAACTGAGTCTGTGGATGTTCACATCTGTAGCTGGGGTTTAATCTTTGTTAAAAATAGCTGTAAAATTTGGAAACAAGTTTAAGGGTTTAACACTTCTGTCATTCATCACCACTATGATAATCAGTTCTTCTGTACATGCATTGCCAGAAAAATTTATTAATATTGAAATGTGCACCTATATTTTGAGCCAGTAGTCAGTTTAGCAATTTGGGTACACATTTCCTTTCTCTTTCACTGTTCAAGTGTTATTGACCACAAAGTCAAATATGCCTTTAGCAAAAAGGAAAGAAGTGATAGGATTCCTGTTTCTAAAGTTCTGCTCAGTCACATTCAGCACATATTTTATTTTCTTTCATTACAACAATCTACAAAGAGAACCTTCTCCTTTCAGTTTTTCACACATTTTCTTTGTGTGAATCTCACTGAAATAGGCAAGTTGTCAGTGACAAAGCTTAGTGTCATATGAAGTTGAGGAATGGGAATTACAAAAGGAAAAAACTAGTAACCGCAATCAGTACTGTAAGTACAAACAACTTTTTTCACTTCATCCACCAAACTTATACTAGAGGGACAATCTATGATGCCACCCATCATTGATGTTATTGCTCTTTCTGAAGACACATTGCCTTATGTAATAGACAAGTTCTTACAGGTAAAAGAACTACAATGAGAGTAATGTTTACCAGGAGAAAACCAAATTCTTCCATCCCTATAAATGCCATAGGCTCCTGTCATGCCATGACTGTGTTATAAATCTAAGCATGCACCACTGCTCGTACAAGCTCACTCCCTTCAGTCCAGGTCATGTTCATAAGAATTTTTTCATTCAATAGCAATTTGTTCTTTGCAGGTTCCCGGCTATTACCTCACTACAAGATCAAGTAAAATGGAGGAAAATGAAGGTGGTCCTGACTCATGCCCCATGTGCTTCAGTCTGCAGAGACTTCAGTTTATAACCCAGTTGGGAACTCTCCACAACTCCAGCAGTTTACTTCTTAGTCTAGCAAGTAGTACTGTTGAACTTGGTGACATTACTCCTAGACATCTGCTATAAGAATGACATTGTAACTAGTAAAGATGGGTACAATAAGAGTTTTGAAAAAGTAAAACAGGTTTGGAGATTTTTTAGCTTTGTTGTCAGCCATGAAAGAGTACGAAAAAGGATGAAAAGGCATGTAAGTGTGTGGAATCCATGAAGGTAGCTTCCTCAAAGTTTTCAAAACAATGATTGTTAGATTGGTAAAGCTGGAAGATCTCCCTAGAGATTCTGAAAAAAAAAAATAAATTGAGAAATAAAAAAATAATTGCTTAGTTTCTGACAGTCAAAATGTTACAAGTAGTATAGGAAGAGTTGCTTGAGTTCTCAGGGGATAAAGAAGGTTTCTAGATTGTTTTTTCCTATTTCCTGTTTTGCGTTTTTTCCATCATCTTCCTTGATGATGAAGTTAAATAAAACAAGGACTTTTGGCAGTAGAGAGTTCAATTTTATTTAACAACATGGTTAGTTCAAGAAGAGAACACTTTCCCAGTGGGAAGAGCAGGAAAGCTTTGAGAGACAAGGGGGTAACATCACTGATGACGGTGTTCTGTTGAAGTGAAAGCTGTGTGCTTATGTGGAGTGAGCTGAAGATTACCAGCACTCTGAAGGGTGAGGTGTAATAGTGAGTTGTTTAACTAGATCCTTATTTTGTTGCTTCTTTTCTCCTGGGTGGAGGATTTCATAGCCTACATTTTTCTCTTACTTTTTTTCCTGTACACTAATTAGAGAAAGAAAAGGAAAGAACTGGTCTCAGAGAGCTTTATTTTGATTTCTTTCCTTCAACATATGCAGGTCTTGTTCAGCCAAGATCTTACAGATGCTGTAAGACACATTTGCTGAGCCAACATGTGTGATTAATTTTATATTCCTCTTCCTTCTGCCATGGAAGTGATAAATCAGGAACATGGCAAGTTTCAGGGTAGTTAACAGGATAGGTAGGCTCTTTTTACTCCATGCTATGGCTGAACGTTGGAAATAGTAGAGATGAACTAAAACAAAGTCATTTAGAGGAGGCTTGGTTATCTAAACTAAATCCCATCATTAACTTTCAAAGTCCCATAAGCTAGCTGTTATGACTCAGAGTAGCTGCCTTTCATTCTCCACTGACACTAAGCAGCAAGAGAGGACCTCCAGAGGTCCCTTCCAACATAAATTAATCTGTGATCCTATAAAGGGAGCTCAGACAAGTTTAGACCATATGTCAAAATTTTAGTTGACTGAAGTCAAGTGAGATGAATCCTCCCTGACAAACTGACACAAGGACTGTTTCACGCGTCTTTTTTGGGTGAGGTGTGAGTTGCAGGTATTTTTTAGACTGGAAGCTGAAAGAAATCTCAGGATTTATGAAAGGCTCCACAGCACTGTCACCCAGTCACTCTACCTGCCAGTTTTCTGTTATAGCCACTGGACATCCCTATTACACCTTAGACACATGATAATCAAGTCTTCCCCATTCTTTTATGCAGAGTGCCAAATTATCTTTAGACTGTTTTCTTGTAAAATTCTATTTACATTATTGCATAGTTTGCACATGTCAGGATTTCTTTTCATGTATTTCTTTAAGAGGCTGAGATGCATTTTTCAAATTTTTATGTGTGCCATCTTTGGGCTGGCACATCGATGTTTGCAGAAATGTGGTGTGAAATGCTCAAAAAGCAAATTTCCAGCAAATGCATCACAAAGATCTGCAAAGCAATTGCTTTATGATAAAGTAACTATTTGTGTAAATTATTCATATTTAACAGATATAAGACATACAGGAATGGGTTATTTGTACTGAGTTACTGTAATCTGTCATATTAATTTTTTTTTAAGAAACACAGTTAACTGCAATCTACTGATTGTCTTTCTTCCTTGCAAAGAGATTTAATTGCATTCAGAAAATGTAATTAATAATAAATACATTATTACAACTGCACAACTTTAATTACAAAAGAATAAAAAGAAATCTAGTTCTGTTTGGAATGTGTTGAAAAGATCTCCGCAAGTTTATAGGACCTCTAAAAATGGTAAGTGTGCTACAGACAGGTCAGAAAGCTCCTTCACAAGCTGGAAAACTCACTCCCATATCAACGTCTAGCCTCATGAAAAGTATGGAAACTAAAGTCTTTGAGATTTTCAACAGCATGTTTGGTGGCCTGTGGTCAAAGCTTTCCAGGTTCCCAGAACTTCTTCCTGGGAAGCTGGGGCAGAGGCTGACTCACTGGAGCTTCAGAACTTTCAGTGATCTGAGATGTCATGGAACACATTCAAATTCAAATCAAATCAGTGGGAGGTGTAGGTTGCCAACAGTGTTTTGTTCCTTTAAGATTGTCTTGCTGAAACAAGCATCAAGCTTACAAGTAAGGTTTCAGGTCTGTTCTGCTGATGATAGCATCTCATGATCACCGATTTTTTTTTCACACCACAATGTTTTCAAAAAAAAATCCGTCACTACACTTCTACTGACAGACACTCGAACAGAAAATGCTCTTGAGATCACTGACATGTTTCACATAACGCTGTTTACTGCTGCTTAAGGGAGACTGCAAAAGTCCTGTCAAAACCATAATGAATACAGCACACAACCACTCAGTTACTGATATAACTACCCCTGCTGGAATTCAATACATCAGAGGAGCAATGAGAAATATATTTTAAAACAGTAACTTTGTCCAGTAATCCTCCAGACTGATAAACAGTTACAAACCTTACCATCAGAGATTGTACCCTCACTGCAGAACAGGGTTTTTCTGAAGGATCCATATAGAAGTCACAGCAGATGAGAATAAAACTGAAGCAGGACTAGATTTTTGCAGGGATTACAGACTATGTTTTTTTTCATACGAAAATTATAACAATATATTCACACATATGGATTGTCTGCACTGGTGAATGCATGCACTTTGTTCATGACTAGAATGTCACTGGTGATTTTATGTGGAGATAAAAATGGAGATCAAGCACTGACAAGCTGTCTCTCTTTTGGTAAAGACACTGAAATACCATTGCCACATTTCCATTATTTCCACATGTTCCCATCACTGAAAACACTTTTTCTCTAGTCTTTGCATGAGCTACTGTTTGACAACTTAGCCTGGCTCCCCAGGACTCTGCTTATGTGGACAAGAGAAGGTACCAAACGTATTGGAGCTGGCATTTTTTGGCTGTTGAGACATCATTTACTCTTGCTTGAGAATTTGTTAAGGGTATTTTCCTTTCCCGAGACATCACTTGGAAACAAGCTTCTGTAAATTGAACTAAAATGCTAAGGACCAAAGACATAATTCTTGAACATACTTGACCAGTCCAGCAAGCAATACGGTAAGATTTATTAAATTTAAAAGGCCTGATTTAAATTAACAATAATTTAAAACTGTGTAAATAGAAAGGAGGAACTCAATGCATCTTAAATTTAACATCTTTAAAGCAGAAGCTGACCAACCCACTGCCCATTTGTATAGCTTTAATTTGTGGCACGTTCAAGCCTGTGTTTATAAACAGCGAGCCAAAGAGAACAGACTTGCCCATATACTATTATGGAAAAAAGTGGAATCAAAATAGTTTTCTTCTTTCAGCTTCAATATGTGACTTTGTATATGCTGCCTATTATCAAATACATCTATCTTATGTAGGCTTGTGTGTACCTACAAACATTATATATATATAT
>NW_008604917.1:0-26527 GCF_000691845.1 Merops nubicus | reverse complement strand
CTCCGCCGGGGCGGCGCCGGGCTCGGGGGAGGGTTTGTGGTGGCGACCGGCAAAGTTCAGTGGGGGCCTGTGGGTCAGAATCATAGAGCGGTTTGTTTGGGTGGGAAGGGACCTTAAAGACTATCCACTTCCAGCCCCCCTGCCGTAGGCAGGGGCACCTCCCACTGGATCAGGTTCCTCAAAGCCCCATCCAGTGTGGTCTTGACCGCTTCTCAAGAATGGGGCATCCACAGCTTATCTGAGCGACCTGTTCCGAGGTCTCACTGTCCTCACAGTGAAGATTTCCTTCCTTATATCTAAGCTAAATCTACCCTGTTCTAAGTTGAACCCTTTACACCATATCTTGTCATAACAAGCCTTTGTAAATGTATGTATGTCCCCCCCATCTTTCATGTAGGTCCTATTTAAGTAATGGAAGGCTGCACTAAGATCTCTTTAGAACCTTCTCCAGGCTGAACAACACCAACAATCAGTCCTCATAGGATAGGTCTTCTGGGTCTCTGAACATCTTCGTGGCCCTCTGGACCTGCTCCAGCAGGTCTGTGTTGTTCTTGTGTTGGGGGCTCCAGAGCTGAACACAGTACAGCTCTGAGGTGAGGGACTCAGAGTAGAGCAGAGGAGAATCTCCTCCCTTGACCTGCTGGTCACACTTCTGTTGATGCAGTTTGGGATGCGATTGGCTTTCTGGTTTGTCAGCGCACATCGCTGGCTCATACTCGGTTTTTCTTATCTACCAAGTCATTCTCCACAGGGCTGCTCTTAATCCACTAATCCCCCAGCCTGTACTGGTACCAGTGATTGTCTTGACCCAGGAGCAGGACCTTGCACTTGGCCTTGTTGAACTTCATCAGGTTCATGCAGGCCCACGTCTCAAATCTGTCAAAGTGCCTCTAGTTGACGTCTGTTCCCTCCAATGTGTGGGCCGCACCACACAGCTTGGCGTCCTCCACAGACTTGCTGAGGGTGCACTCAACCCTGCTGTCCGTGTTGCCAGCAAAGGTGTTAAACAGCACCAGTCTTAACAGCAGCTCCTTGGGAGCACTGCTTGTCACTGGTCTTTGCTTGGACACAGAGCTGTTGACTGTAACACTTTGAGTGTGACCATCCAACTAGTTCCTTATCCATGGAGTTGTCTGCCCATCAAATACATGTCTTTCTAATTTGGAGACTGAGATATGCAAGACAGTGTCAGACACTTCTCACAAGTCCAGGTATTTGCTGTTCAGAAGCGTCCTGCTTGATCTGTACCTTCCTTGACTTTTTCTGTTACTGTGCTCGTAAGAGAAATACTTTTTGAAGTATTGTAGAGTATCATCGTCCCTTCTGAATGTTCCCTTTATGTAAATCCATTTTTATTGTATTTAACCTAATGTAGATTTTGGTATTAGTCAGTAACTGGCTGGTAAAGCAGAAGCTTTCTTTGAAAAAGTGGACAGAGAGCAAATGGGGAGTGTTTTATTGCAGGGGAAAATAAAAGAAAAGTTGTGGTTGCTGCTACATAATTGAAAGGAAAGTGAAGTTAGGAACTCAGAAGGCCTTCTGTTTTTCTTTTCAGAATCTTCCTTGTAGACAAAGAATGGCATATCATAGAACCACAGAATGGTAGAGATTTGGAAAGGACCTCTGGAGATCATCTAGTTCAGGCCTTTTGCTAAAGCAGGTTCACTGAGAGCAGGTTGCACAAATTTCTGCAGAAGGAGAGTGCAGAACCACTCTGAGGAGTCTGTTCCAGTCCTCTGTCAACCTCACAGTAAAGAAGTTTTTCCTGATGTTTAGGTAGAACTTCCTGTGTTCCAGTTTGTGCCCATTGCCCTTTGTCCTGTTGGTGGGCACTGCTGAGAAGAGTCTGGCCCCATCCTCTTGAGACCTGCCCTTTAGTTACTTACAAGCACTGGTAAGATCCCAGTCTTCTCCAGACCTAGTCGTCTCCAGACTGAAGACCCCCAGGTCTGGGGACTCTCTGTGAAGGGCAGGAGGAAAGCAGGGACACAAAGTGGCCGAGATGCTGGTTCTCTGATAGGGAGTTCTAAGTCAGAATAGTGAGAGCTGGCTTTTACGAGACCAGGAGGCAACTGGCATGTGGAGAAGTTTGGTTTGTACTTGGGGAGTAAATGCTTATTTAGAGAGTACCTTTCTTCCTTCCCTCATGGGCCACACCATATGTTTTACCCTTCTCCTTCTCCTGGCCCTTTCTGGGGATTCTTCCTCTTCTTAAGGCTTCCAAACTGAAGCCAAGCTGATCAACTTCTCTAACACAAACATTTAATGAATCTTTCTGCTTCTGAATTTTCAGACTACACGTTTGAAGGTAAAACTGAGTAAAGTGAATTTTGTGGAAAACAGGTTTGTGAGTGAAGGAGCATGTACAAAAACACACTTACAAAACCCTTGCCCCTCTCCAGTCTGGTGGTATTTTCTGTTTCCCTTTGGCATGCCACTGACTTCTTTGGAAGACTTGAGCTACACTAACTGTTCGGAAAATTGAGTTACTGTTTAGATTTTCTGTTGAGAAACTTATTGTGTCTGCTGAGCTGCCTGGTTGAGAAGGCGTGCGCAGTAGTTCTTTTCTCACTGTCTTTGGGTAAGGTGTCATTTCCATTTAAATTTTAGGGGAAATACCAAATCTGAATTACTCAAAGTCTTTAATGGACACAGTGGATTATTGCTGCTTTTATGAGAAACGGCTGTTTCCTTTTTTTTCCCCTTTGTTAGAAAGCCTAATTCTAAGCAGAATATTTTTCTTTTTAGCATTATTCAGGATTGGAAGAAGCTGTCTATAGGAACATCCAGGCATGCAAAGAACTTGCTCAAACCACCCGTACAGCTTATGGACCAAATGGTAAATAAATCCTAAAATTGTTGTAGTGTCTTTGAGCAAAACGTTACATTTGAAATCTACCTTCACAAAGAAGGATCTCTTTGTTTCTTGAGGACACACCTTGGACTTGCTCTAGAATTCTATATATAATTATACAACTTGATGGCTGTACAGATCATGCTTTGTTTGCTTAGCTCATGAGTTATGCACCGTATACCCACTTTCACCACGGTTTTGTACCTGTTACCGTGCCCCCATTTATCTTACTGCTGTATGGAACATCTGAAAAAATTAAAGACAATAGCTTGATAGATTGTCATAATGAACATAGCTATACCATGGCTGGCCAGGTATACAAAACCAAAGTGTTCTCCAGTGTCAGTTAACTAAATAATGTACTCCTATTTCTGAAGATAAAGCTGCTTACTCAGAAATTATTTTCTCAATCTTACACGCTCCCAAGTGTTACTTCACAAAAGTCTTTTAGGTTCTTAAATTATCAGTAGGGCTAACATTTGAAGGTGTATGATACACCTGAAAGTTCTGAAACATTATCTGTGTACCAAATCGTGTTTGGCTAATGAATGTTTTTGTTAATGTTCCCCCGCCTTCCCCTTAGGAATGAACAAAATGGTTATCAATCATCTGGAGAAGCTTTTTGTTACAAATGATGCTGCAACTATCTTGAGAGAGCTGGAGGTAAGTTTTCTTGCTTCGGAAGATGTCAGTTGTGATCTAGCGCTTCTGTTCATGGGCTGCTATTATTCTGAATGTTGATAAGGAAATGCATGTCACTCAGATGATTTATGTATGTTATTTTGTAAATCATTGACATTTTTCACTGAATTTGAGTAAAGTCGATGGGCTATATCCACAATGAGGGGTAGAACTCTTTTGTAAAGCAGCGTTAAGTAGTTGCAGGAGATGGTTAATAATTGCCATAATTTCCTGCTGTTTCTCCCCCAAACCAGTGTAAATTTAGAAGAGGGTATGTCTAGACAGTACCGTGTTTGGAAAACTCTGAATGAAACGGCCATTGTATTAATCTCTCAGTGTTGGTGGTTGCCATGTTCTCCTGTCTGCTTAGAGAACATTAATATGCTTTAAGAAGCTGAGGATATAGCAGCAGCAGCATCCTGGGAATTCAGTAAAAAGTTTAGAAAGACTGACCCATCCAAATTCTTTTTCTCACTATTGAAATTGTATTTATATCACAACTTAAGTAATATTTTACTGAATACTATACTTACCGATAGAAATAGTGTGTTAAGTATTTCCTTAATGCATTGTGTTAGTAGAAGTAGGATATCTGTCAAAGTAGCAATTCTGCTTTTAAAAAATAATCTGCAGACCAGTTACTTAATCTAATGACTCTTGCATGTTAGTTTCTGGGATAAAATAATGGCTGCTCTAATTATATTCAGGAATACAGCGTTTTTATTGCATTTCTATGAAAGAAAAGTAAAGCAGTGCAATATTTAAGCAGAAAAAACACTAGCATTAAATTGTAATTTACATGTCTACTTTGTATGTTACACACATGAATTCAGCTTTCAGAGCTGAATTTCAGGCTGCTTTCCTATTGCAGAACATGATTATGAAGCCAATCATAATCTTGTGAAAAGATCATCCTGTAAAAATAGAACAGAATCAATATCAAGGATGTCTAATTCATGTTGTAGGGGGAACGTTCAGTTCTCTGATCGTTTTTCCTATATATTTGTACTTTTGCTTATTGAGGAATTTAGCCAATTAAGGTAATCTGTGCTGCTTTCTTTTCCAATTTTCTGCATTCTTAGTATCTTTAGGTACCATTTGAAATGAAAGAGCTTACACTGAATGCACAGGAAAACTTGGAGCATCCAGGTGGGATGTGTAACCAAGTTAAAACTTAGAACTGTTGGTATAATTGTTCGTGGTGTTGAGTTGTTTTCACCCTTTAGATTTCCAAGAAAAAACTTTCATGTCTGGTTTTAACCGAGTTATGTCTAGTTGTAACCAAGATGTGTAACTTCTTTCAAAGGTCCAGCATCCTGCTGCAAAAATGCTTGTGATGGCTTCCCACATGCAAGAGCAAGAAGTTGGAGATGGGACAAACTTTGTCCTTGTTTTTGCTGGAGTTCTTCTGGAGCTAGCAGAAGACCTTCTGAGGATGGGGTTATCAGTCTCAGAGGCAAGTTATATTGCTATTACAGTTTGCGTAGTTTAAATTCAGATTGCCATCGGCTAGTATTCTTGGGTCGTATTATTGTGAAACATCTTCTTCCTTCTGAACTGATTTTTGTCATAGAGATGTATGAAGAAGAACAGTGTATGTTTTGCTGCTTGTGATTGCTTGTTTCCCTTGTGAGCTTTTGCTTTTATCAATGTTCTATGGCCCTTTGAAAAGGAGAGAGAGGCAGTATGAATGTGCAGTACAAAGCCACACAGTGAATATTTGTTGTTTGCTACACAGGTGATTGAAGGATATGAAAAGGCTTGCAAGAAAGCCCTCGAAATTCTTCCAGACTTGGTGTGCTGTTCTGCAAAGAATCTTCGAGATGTTGAAGAGGTGGCATCTTTGTTGCACACTTCAGTGATGAGCAAACAATATGGCAATGAGCATTTTTTGGCAAAGCTTATTGCTCAGGCCTGTGGTAAGTGGACAAGAGCAGATGTATGCATCCATCTAAAAACTGAGTAGGTTTGCATGTGATCATTCCTCATGTCTTCATGTAAGGTAAAAGGTATGGCTTGTTCATGAGGTTGAGTTGGGTGGAGTGATTTAGTCTCTGAAGTGAGTATAAGCTGTCTCCTGGTAAACTCTTCATTGGCATTGTGGCTCAGAAGAGGTCTGTTTTCTACTAAACATTTATAGAAATAGATTTCTAGTCTTTTTAAAGCAAAAATCCATCTTGCTGCTTCTTGTTTTGTCATTAGGAAGATGTCTTATTCTTCAGATAAGCTGTTACTAGCATTAGCCACAGAACAATGGAAACAAGTTTGTAGTGGTGTTGAGTTGTTTTCTCCCTTTAGATTTCCAAGAAAAAACTTTCATGTCTAGTTTTAAGTGTTTCTCAGAATATTCTGGGTCAGACTTCAGTCTTTAATGTGCATGTGAAGATGGATATTTGGACTTAATTACCTGAGCAGCCCGAGTAGATGTTGTTTTCTGATTACTACATTGTAAAACAATATTTCTGTTTTGCTTAATGCATGTTATTAGCAGATTATAAGTGCCTTAAATTAAGGCAGGCATCTCAAACCACTGAATTTTAGTACTTCAGAAAAGCTCTAGGCATTATTTGTTGTGTCGTTGTTTGAATGTATTCATTAAGCAATATAATTTTTTTTCCCCCCTTCCAAACAGTTTCTATTCTTCCTGATTCTGGTCATTTCAACGTTGATAATATCAGAGTGTGCAAAATTGTGGTAAGTTGGAAGCAGCTAGCTTTGCTATATTACTAAGGTGAACAGTTTAATGAAAGTTAGTTTTTAGCTCTTTGAACTTTGACAGTGCCTTTTCTAATCTCTGTTGTGTTGTGGCATGCGTAATAAGTTTTGGAAATTGATCTTTACATTCCATGTGTAGTGCCCAGTAGGAGCTTTCATAAACAAAACAATATTGAAAGTTTATGCTAAATCAGATACATTAACTTAATTATACAGGGGGATGTTGATTGCATCTTTGTTGTAAAAGCAGTCACAAGATCAGCTAAGCCTGCTAAGCTGCAGTCTGGTGGAAATGTAGGGGTCTAATATTTCATTCTTTTTGTCAGGCCTCAGTGTTGTACATAGGATTGGAACAAGTGTCTATCTAATATGGCTTTCCCCCCCATCTAATATGGCTTTCCCCCCCCCGTGTTTTTTCCCTGCTAATAAATACATAATAAGCTGAGCACAGAAAATGAATGTCACAGGCCTTAACAGGGACCACCAACTAATCTTAAAATGGGAACCTGAAAAACAACATTTGCTAGATCAGTTTGCCTTACTTCTTTGTGCTGTAGTGAAAACTTAGGTTGCTACATTCAGATTAATGCAAGCATTGCTCTTCATACAGGCTAATGCAGCTTTCTGACAGTAAATGATCAATTATATGACTTCCCTCATTCCATTCCTTTCCTTTCAGGGTGCTGGTATCTCTGCTTCCTCAGTACTTCATGGCATGGTTTTTAAAAAAGAAACTGAAGGAGATGTTACTTCTGTCAAAGATGCAAAAATAGCTGTGTATTCCTGCCCTTTTGATGGTATGATAACTGAAACTAAGGTATGTAGAAGCTCAAAATAAGTTAGGTATTTCTGCGCGTGTACTCTTATTTTTAGACTTAACTATAAATATTCTTGACACTTGGTGATTGAGATATTTTTGTTAATATTGAGTTCATTCATTTGAAAAAGTTCATAGAAAACGTTTGACCCTACTTTTGCTTTACAGTGTTTTTGGAGTTGGAGAGTTTTGTTGGGTTATTTGAGACAAACTACATGCTAAAATATTTAAATGTCGAGGTTGAGTAGAAATGCTTAGAATTACCTGTTTCTTGTCTTATTTTACTTCACCCCATTGGCTGGGAAGGGTGGCGGTGTAATAAAATAGGATGACTTGAGGTTTATGGATAGGTTGGAAAGGCAGAATGGTTTGTCAAGAACATCTAGGCCTGCAGTTAATGCTGGATTGGTAACAGCACACGTGTTTTACCAGGGCACTGTACTTATAAAGAATGCCGAAGAACTGATGAATTTCAGTAAGGGAGAAGAAAATCTGATGGATTTGCAAGTCAAAGCTATTGCGGATAGCGGGGCAAATGTGGTAGTTACAGGTGGCAAAGTGGCAGACATGGCACTTCATTACGCCAACAAATACAATCTGATGGTAGTCAGGTAAGTGCTAGAAGAGCGTAAAAACATTTGATCTTCCAGGTTTATGAAATACACTTGCCATATTGTCTCTGGTGTCTGAAAAGAATTAGAAGCAAAATATTGTGAACTGCTTGGTTTCCTAGTGGATCAAAACGTGAGCTGCAATTTGGTTGTCTCATAGCTTCTGTTCCTTGATAGTGTTTCCCCTCTGTGACAGCTAATTGTGGAGTAACTTGCATATATGGTACTGCTATTCTGGTTTAAGTGCCTTTATAGCACAACTGAAATAAGAATATAAAAATTATAGATGGATGTGGCCTCAAAGGCATGTAAGACTATACCTTAAAGGTTCCTCCTGGCCACAGTCCCCATGTGATGCTTTAGCAATGATGGCATATGCCTCCATGCATCACTAACATACTGATGGATGAAAAAACAAATTCCTTATACTTTCCTGTCATTTTTGTGGGCCTGATATCTTCTTATCTACAAATAAAGCATGTTGGTACGTACTTGAAAAACAATCTGCGAAACATAAAGTCAGACTGCTAGCAGCAGCACTGTCATCCTCCACAAATAAGCAGCGATTTATTGAAAGCTGTAACTTTATGGGTGGTGTCCAGAAAGTTTGATTTTCTTGAAATGAGGCACAATACTATAATCTTTTGCATAACAAAGAAGGATTATCATGGAGGTGTTGCAAAGGTAATTCAAGTCTTATGCAGTGGAAGATGAAGTTTGATCATTTCTGTGTATTTGAACTACTTACTTGTTTTTAAATTCTTAGAAAATGGTCTGTGCAGCATCTGTGAAAACATAATAATTAACTTGAAAAAAATAGATGAGTGGATGTTATAAATTCATACAGTACCTTTTGATAGGTGTCATTAATTTAGAAAATGCTGCTAAGTTAGAGAATACTTGTATGTGTTAACATTTGTTCAGAAAATTATTAGAAGGATTGTGGTTTTTTGTTTTTAAAGGTTGAACTCAAAGTGGGATCTGAGAAGACTGTGCAAAACCGTTGGTGCAACAGCCCTACCCAGACTGGTATGGACTTTTCAAATGAGGAGCAGAAAGGAGAGAACTGATGAATGGAGTTGTCTCTTAACTCTTGTTTCTCTTTCCAGACTCCCCCTACTCTAGAAGAAATGGGTTACTGCAACAGTGTGTATTTATCAGAGGTTGGGGATACACAAGTTGTTGTGTTTAAGCATGGTATGTATGTTCTGTAGATCTAATGTTATTGTTATAGAAATAATGATCTTTGTATGTGTATTACATCTAACAAACTGAATTCAGTAATGCACCTGTCTGTCTGAACAGAAAAGGAGGACGGTGCCATTTCTACTATACTTATTCGTGGATCTACAGACAATCTGATGGATGACATAGAGAGAGCAGTGGATGATGGAGTAAATACTTTCAAAGTACTCACAAGGGTAAGTTACTGGAACAATTCTCTTGTAAAAAGTGAACTGTGGATCAGTTTGAGGCAAGAGTGGTGCTTGCTTTTTGTGCGTTTTCTATGAAGTCTGTAACAGATACAAACATCAGGTTAGGACCATTCTTGAGGTGTAGAGAAGATTGCTGCCAACATCCTTGTGAATACAGTGTACATAAAAGATGGTGCTCAGCATGCACTGTGCTCGATTTTCCAGTAATGACTGAGCTCTTGAAGATTGGTTTTACCGCTTTGTAATAGCAGTCAGCTCTTTCTTGTCTATTTTCCTGAACTGTTTCTCTTTTGTAATGTTCCTTGGAAACCAGACACAGAAGAAAACCTACCTAGCTTTGTTTCTCACTGGGGTTTGTGAGGAACTGGCTGGGTGCAGATTAAATTTCTTGTTCACTGGTGACAAGACATGCTTCCTCCACATGGTACATATAGCACTTTATAGATGGAAGTTCTTCAGAGTTTTTTCTGAGCAGCTTTTGTGAGCCTGAATATTATTATTTCCTTTTTTTTTTTTTAAATACAAAAGAAAATGTTTGTGTATTTGCTTAGAAGGTGTCATGCAAAAAGTCTTTTAAATTTTTTTTTGACACTTACATCCTGTACATATTAATGTAGGCACATTGATTTGGAGTACAGAACCAGCCATGACTACATTTATTATTGTCTCCAGGAGTTGTCCTAACTTCTGATTTACGATGATTACTTTTCTGTTGAAAAGATTTGGGAGTTCTTAAGTGGTAGTTGGTGTGCCAAAGGATATACAAAGTGCTTAATTTAAAAAACCCAAACAAACGCAAACCACTCAACACCTTGTGATACCTTTTGACATATTAAATTTAGCATATAGTAGATTGATTTCCTTCATGGTAATTCCCAATAGGTTAATGGGAGGAGAAAATCTATGAGTTCTGTTATTAGTAACCAAAGACGTGAAATTATTTTTTTAAAGCACAAAGAAACCATGAAGAAAGTCCCGACACAAACCCCACATTTTCATTTTTACAAAAGTAGATATTTTCCTTCAAAGACCTTTGGAATAAATGAGTACACTTGTAAATTTCTCATACTATGCATGTTTGTTCTGAAGGGCATTCTTTTGTGTGTGTCTGATAAAGTGCTGTTGCATTCTTCTGGATAGAGTATATACATTCTAAGAAGTAAAAATCAGTATGATGCTTTAAGGAAAACTGCATTTTGGGATGGTCTGTTCACAGGATAAACGTCTTGTTCCTGGAGGTGGTGCAACAGAGATTGAATTAGCCAAGCAGATCACATCTTACGGAGAGGTACAGAAAAATGGGCTTTTTGTCTTACATACACACGCATGTGTTCTTAAATGTATATGTGACTTACAAAAATACGTACATACTATTTTACACCAAAATATATATATATTTATGTGTATTAATGCATATAAATCAGTAGAAAATGTGGGGGGAAAATACCGCCCTATCTTAAGTTTTTTGAAATGCTGATGTGGTTTCCATCTTCACTCTAGAGTTGTCCTGGGCTTGACCAGTATGCCATCAAGAAGTTTGCTGAGGCATTTGAAGCCATTCCTCGGGCACTGGCAGAAAACTCTGGAGTAAAGGCCAACGAGGTCATCTCCAAACTTTATGCTGTGCATCAGGAAGGGAACAAAAACGTTGGATTTGATATTGAGGTACACAGTCTTCTCATATTACTTGGTGGTCTGTAATACAGGGTTAAATTTAAGCATACTTCTGTCAGTATCAAGTATTTATAGATTAATTTAAATCATTGAAGCTCTGTGTTGCACAGTCTAGAAGGATAACGTCTTAGAACTGTGATACTGAAGTGGTTGTTTTTCATCAAAAGCAGCTAAATTCCATGTAGGATAGTGGCCTTATGTAAAGAGGTAAAGTGAGATACTGAACTAATGTGATGGAAAATGAGTCTTTAGTGATTAGTTATTTTGTCTTCCTGCTAATGAATTAGGAATTAAGGTTTTCTGAAGAGAAAAGATGAGATCAGAAAAGTGATAACTTGTTCTAAACCTGTAACCTTGAAAACCCAGTAACTTCCTAGGTAGAAGCCTGAGAAAGTTTTGAATGCTGTTTTTCTGACAGGCCGAGGCTGCTGCTGTGAAGGATATGTTGGAAGCTGGTGTATTAGACACGTACCTTGGAAAATCCTGGGGTATCAAGCTAGCTACAAATGCAGCAGTAACTGTCCTAAGGGTAGATCAGGTAAGCTTACAAATAACTCAGCAGCTGACCTGAAACATTTAACTCAGTGTGAAGAACATTAATGCAAAATACCCCAACCTTCTGCAAATGCAAGGCATAAAACTATGATATCTGAAAAGTGGCTTGTTTTATTTCTGAAAGGCAGGAAGCAGTTTGTTCAAAAGCTCATAGTCTGAACTTTTGCAATGTTGCTGCTCCCATAGGAATGTTATCAGTGGTGTTTTTTGTTCATTTGGTTGTTTTTTTTATGATTTGACAGTTGATACTTGTATTCAGAAATTTATCCGAACTGCGGTTAGGAACAAGATTTAACACAATAAACCTTCTTTCATATATTGTGTTTACATGAAAAAACATCTTTTAGGAAAAACTGAGGTTATGATCTTAATGTCAGAAATCTTCACTTTATATGTGGAACTTTAGCAAAAATGTATTTGCATGTAAAATTTCTGTAGATTATTATGGCAAAAACAGCAGGAGGTCCAAAAGCCCCTAAGCAACAAGGACATTGGGATAAGGATGACTGGAAAGATGAGCCTGAAAACTAGTATGCAGTAAGCTCTGGTTCTCTAGCAGAGGTACCTGTGTGTGAGAGTGCATGCACAAGTGCATTGGCAAGCACATGGCAGATATTTCCTTTCTGTGGGACTTGTAACACTGCTGTTCTAGGTGTGCTGATTTGCTACATTTTGTATTTGTGCCTTTGCAAATGAATTTTACTCCCGAAACTAAATTTTCATTGAAGAGATGACAGGCATAGTTTTAGTTTGACCTTACTTGTCACTGTTGCAAGTGCAGAAAATGAGGCTTTAATGTGGTAACTATTGGACTTAATGATTTTTAAGTGTTTGGACTGAATAATTCCGAATAACAGCTCTGATAATTCTGCTTTCTGTAGCGTGCGCCCTGTTAACCAGTCACTCGTTAGCCTATTTAAGCACTTGCTTTCAGTAGACTAACTGAAGTCTTAATCTGCATGCAAAAATGAGGAAAAAACCCTTTTTTATATATCAGGGCTGAGCTTCTGCCATTTCAAGGAAAAAAAAATAATTTGTGCATATCTCAGATGGATAATAACATTCACTGGCTTAGGTTCAGAGTAGGGAAACTGCATGAATTTAGTGAATGTTGACAGCCAGCAACATACTGTAAGTTAGAGCAGGATGAGAGTCTGATGCTAACCTGATCTTTCTCTACTTCCCTCTTATCTTCAAGATCATTATGGCAAAACCAGCTGGTGGCCCAAAACCTCCATCAGGAAAGAAAGACTGGGATGAAGACCAAAATGACTGAACAGTTTAACTGTACTCCTTAAGTGACATGATTATGTGACATTTTTTTGATATTCCGGTTGGAGCCTGTGATGATGTTTCGGTCTGTTGCCTTGTAAGTTATGAACTGTGTCCGATGGAGTGCAGAACTTGAAACTCTTCAATAAAAGTACTCGCTGTTAAAACGTTAACTGTCAGTTTATTTGGCCTTAGGGCTGATGTGGCTGTTGCCAGTATGTGGCTGTGCAGGGGGGTGTGGGGTGACATTGCGTGGGGGTGGTGGGTGGACTGCCAGACACCCTCACCAGGACAGAGGTGGAAAATAAGTAGAAAAAGCTCATGGGCTGAGATAAAGACAGGGACATCACTTACCAGTTACTGTCTCAACATGTGGAATATTAATTTATTATTAATTAAAAATGAGTAAAAGGGTGAGAAACAAGCAGAAACTAAACCACCTTCCTCTTCGTGTCCCTGTCTTCCCAGTAAGGGACAGAAAATTGAGGTTGTCATCAGTCTGTAACAGCTCATGAGCTGCTTCAGCACAGGGATCTTCCGTACAGGTTACAGTATAGCAGGAGCAACTGCTTCTGTGTGGTCATCCGTGGGCTGCAGTTCCTGGCTGGGGGACCTGCTCCTGAAGGCTGCAGCTTCCCCTAAGGCAGACATCCACCTGCTTTGGTCTGGGGGCTTCTACAGCTGTGATGTGAAGGGAGGTCCAGCACATTCCTCCCCTCCGCTGCAGCAGCAGGACAGCCTGCTCCAGCATGGTGCCTGCAGGGGCTCCCCGCTTGCAGGCTGGGGGCTCCTGCTTGTCTCTACGCTGGCGGCTGTGGCTCAGCCGCGCCCTGTGGGGCTGGTTGGAGCTGGCTTTGTCTCCTCTCAGGGGCCACGTCTGCAGCAACCCTCCCACAGCACCTGGGCACCTGCAGCTGCTACAGTGGATGAGGGAGACCAACCACAAGCTGCAGGAAGCTCCTAACTTCAGGAAAGCATTATCTGTAATTGTTGCAGCTCGTGTTCTTGGTTGTGCTCCTTACTCAGTATTTGAGTGTAAAAAGACAAATGAGTAATGATGTAATTAAGTATGGCAGCAGGTCTGCAGTCCATGCCTACATTCATTTTTGTTGCATCTATTTTATCCTCAGACTTGGGAGTCTCCGCACTCTCAAAATGGCAGTGTGACAGCAGTGAACTGCATCTCATTCTGATGGCCTTAAAAATAAATGCTGAGCGATGATAACATGATGCAGAGCACTGGAATCTTCCAACTGAATGCCCCTGTTAAGATTCTTGGAAAGTAAACAGCTTGTGAATCTCCGAGTAGCTTGAAAGAACTACACTAGAAATTCAAGCCACTTCAATAATTAATCCTTTTATTACTCTTGCCAGAGCATTTCACAGCCAGGAGGGAGTGGAAGGCTAAATCAAGCTGGAACTATCTTATGCCTAAATAAGGCTGCCAATGCAACAGCTACGCTCATGCTTGCTTTATAGTCACTCGCTGGTGTGGCTGAAAAATAAACTCAGCAAGTTTTCAGAAGGATTGGCATACTGATACAGTCAGCTGCACAAGTGCTACTGCTGATGACTTTAAGGGTAAGAAGAATATTTAAGACTGCCCATTTTCTTAGTAAGGTTGTGAAAAATGCACTGAATGTAAGCAGCTGGTGCTATAGCATGGAGGAGCCAAGATTTTATTTATGTGAAACCCAATGTGAAGCGTAGCCTGGGAAGGAGACAACTTTAAAGTTAGACATCACTGTGGGACTAGCTTTCCTATTCCTCCAGTGCAGAAAGGCTATGTGGGAGTGCCCGTAGCGGAAAGGGGTCTCGACCCCATCCTTGCCCCAGTATCAGCATAAGATGCCCATGCAAAAGAATTCCTAGAGTTTGCAAACCAAGGGCTATTCTCTTGGACGTAAACCAGCAGCAGAAGGAGAGCTGATGCTGAGATGTGTCCCAGCTCTAAGATGTGTAGGAGGGAACAGCTTATGCTTGGAACCCAGCTCTAAAATATACATGGAACAGATGATAGCCGAGATAACTATAGTTCTAAATCATAGCTGGTCCCCTCTAAGTAAAGAGCTGCTGACTAAGATGTACAGCACTTGAAGGAAACTAAGAGTAGCAGTTGCTTGTCTTCGACAACAAACAAATAGCTCAACAGAAGCTGAAAGCTGTAATTTTGAAAATTTTTTTTATTTAGAAGTAGTTAAAGCACTGGAAAAAGTTTAAGTTAACCACTTGTCAGTGTTTCTAAGAAGCATAAAGTATATTTCTGCAGTTGTATGCAGTGGCTCCAACATGTCAACAGCACGATTTGCAAGTCTCTGCCTTCTTTCAGGCCCGTACAAGAAGGCTTCTCAGGAGTTACAGCAGTCGCTCATAGAACAGGAGATAGGCTTGGGAGCTCAGCACTTTGGATGCAGACACAGCTTGTACGTGGGTATCACTGATGTGGAACCACTGCCCTTTTACTGGTTCAGTTTCTAAAGCTGTGAAAGGAAGAATTTAGGAGTAAACGTTATTACAAAGGATTGAAGCAATTGATCTTGTTACTGTTCTGCAGTATTAGTAAAATATTTCTGATTATTTACCTTGAGGAGGTTGTCCTCGAAGGACAAGATCAGAGAGATGGTTGTTCATACTTCTCATTTTAGCATAAGCAGTGTAGTGCCCAGACCTCATTGTTCCACTGTGTTCAACAACTCCATAGAGAGAGTACAGTACTTTTGTATTCCCTTCAGCCACGTTCTATAAAAGCAAAGGTTTAAGTATGTCAGTCAGGTACTGGGTTTTAAACAAGGCTAGAATGTGAACTCTTTGCTCTGCTGATGATAGAAGGAAAGTTGGCCATTGCAGCCTCATACAAGCACCAAGGCTATATGATCAGTGGAAGTACACTGACTCAAGTACAAGTTGCACTTGCAAGTTATCCTACATTATCACACAAAATAACTGAAGCTTGACAAGTGTTCCACAAAGACTCTGCTAAGCAGCTTAACTGTGAAAGCACATTAGAATGTAAGAAAGGAGAATTTGATTGTTCACCCACTTACTTACTTTACATTTAGCTGTACAGAAAGGAGCCAAGTCTATCACTTCTGGAAACTTGATGTGCCTGCTAACCTTCCGTAGATTAAATCCAGCCTTAAACAGACAAAGTAGAGGAAAACCCCATAATTTTAAAATGTAGCATATTAAACCCATGCTTAGTTATGTTTCAGGTTAAAGTTTCAACTATACAAAATCAGTTTGACATTACATGGAACTGGGAAAAACAAGTTGGTTGTTTTTTTTCTCCAATGCCCAAGGTTTCCCAGCATTACCTCCTTGCCCCCACATGCTGCATGGGAGCACAAGCCAAGACACCTCCTCAACTCACTCTTATGGTAACTTAAGGGTAGCAAAAGTGGAAAAAGAATCAGCTCTAAGGTACCTATCTAACTGAGGACATCTCTTGCTTCTCAGATTCTGTAATATGCCTGAGGATCTAATTTTGTATCAACAAAACTGATGTAACTTCAACTCCCACCTTATTCAAATAATCTGCCAGTATCAAACTGGAAAAGCAAAAGGAGAAGATGACAAATGTTATTTCCTTAATCATGTTACAGTCTCTTGGAACAGGCCACACATTTCCATTTCTCCGTGAAATTATTTTTCATCGACTTAAAATTCACCTCCCTTATTTTAAAAGTATTTTGACCAAAACACTGAATGGCTATAAAATATATAAGAAGCAATACTGTCTCACGTCCTTTTCCTTTTCCTTTCTTGAAAAGCTAAAGCCTGAAATTAAAAATTTTTCTAGAACTCAGAAAAAAAGGTAAGCCACTTACTTTACTTCAGGGCCTACTGTCCTGGTTTGGGTTAGAACAGAACTACAGAACTAATTCTGTTCAGTGATTTTGCTTTCCAGCTAAGTCTCTCCTAACTAACTGCCCTGCCTGCAGTTAGCAGCACGTTTTCGCAGTCAGAGTCTGCCTCTAGCAGTGGTAACGCTCCATCTTTAGAGTGACCACCAAGGACTGGTGTGCAGACCAAGGTCACTGCCAAATCCTGTGCACCACACAGAGCGGGCAGAAAGCAAAGGCCACACCTGCAGGGAGGAGCAGACAAGTGACCCTAAATTCACCAGTGGGGTATTCCATCCCATATCCCTCATATTCACTGTAAAAGCTGAAGGATCATGAGGGTCAAACCCTCGGTCTTCCTTCCTCCCTTTTGCTGCTCCTTCAATGGCTGGCATCCAAGGAAGGTTCCATCCATCCTGCCTTTGATCCCGAGCCCTGTGTTCCTGAAGCAAGCTCCAGAATCCAGCTCCTGTACCCACTCTGCTGCTGAGTCCAGTCTGGGACTTTCCCCAGGAGCTGCTCCCCAGCTGGGGGTGATGGTGACATATTGCCATCTGGGGTGGGGGAGAAGCTGGGTTCAATACTGGTTTTGTATATATTTGTACATATTCCATTTTATTATCATTTTTACTGTTATTATCAGTAGTAGTAGTATTGAAGCTGTTTTCTTCTTTTAATCGATATCTCTCTCTGTCTCTCTTATTCCCTTTCTCTTGCCCTTTGAGGAGGGGGAGAGGGGGGGTTAACAGAGAGCATCTGTTACAGGTCTGGGTGTGGCCCTGACCCTAAACCACGACATCCATAAATAAGATTTGAGGTGCATTGCTTTCCATTCACCCCTTTGTTCTTTTTCCCTCCTCAGTATGATTTGGAATCATCTTTTCCAATTCTACTGACCTATTTGTTACATTCATTTAGTAAGGGATCCTATTCTACCTGGAATGAAACGTAAGAGGCCACAAACTGCTGCAGTAGCAGGAAACAACTAATGTTAAGATACTGCCTAATACAGTAAGCAATAACAATAGTGTGGGAATATATTGCAAATAAGCTCACAAAAGTATTTTCCAGGTAACTAGTGGGATATTCTTTCAGGAAAACACACCAACTCGTCAAGGACTACAAAACCCAACACTGAGCACCAATGCCTTCCAAACCTTGGAAAAAAAACCCAAATGAAAAGAGGCTTATAGGAAACAAGAACTAAATGTTTGCATATTTTAAGTTAAATATATGTGCATATATACACAGTAAACTGATAGTATATGCATACACATTTTTGCAGTATCAGCCTGCTTCTTACCTGGTGAAACCTCTTTAAATGAAGAGTTAAAATTGGTGGAACAAGAGAGATTAGCATCTGCTTTGTGGCATTAGTATAAACATACTTCTTTTCACCTGCAGAGAAGAAAAACCACCAAGGATTAACATCTAAACAAATGTCACAGTAAGAATGTCTTTATTTTCACTATTTAGAAGTGTCATCTACCACAACAACTGATAAACCAAACATTCCCCTTTTTAACATCATGTTAAGTGATGAGCTGAACAACAGCTGCCATCGTGCAGATCCCATATCACAAAAGTAACCACTCACACCACGTCCGAGTAGTGTCACCACAAGCAGCATCAACTCTCACTTGTTCTCTACAACCCTCAGCCAGGAATTGCATGTGGCTGTTACTGCCCTATTCAGCAAACACCAGCACGGTTTCCCGATGACTGTCACCACAGAATTTTCATGTTTGAGCAAAGATGAACAGCTACTCCCTACATTCATCCACATAATGGATTTTCAGACTGAAATGCCCTTTCCCTTCCCATGAACCCAAACCCTCTCTTTTCCAGTCCTGCAGTATTCTGCACCCAAGTTTGTAAGCCTACTAGTCTTCTCAGTACAAGAACTTAATGCATGTGAAAGAGTTTCTCACAACCTACCCACTGAACACTAGTTCGACTGATCCGAATTAAAGTTTTACAAATACCATGTTAGGGACATTCCTCCCCTTACCCACCCAAGCAGCAGATAGGGAGATATTTAAAGTTTTCTCTTAAAAGGCAATTTGTCATACTTTTTATGTTCATCTTTGGTCCACAATGTCTTTGTGTACATACATCACAGAGGAGTTTATTGGTCTCAGTAAGTTTTTCATTACGGGTAAACTGATATAAACAGTGATAGATTGAACCTTCTTCTGGGTTCAGAGCTTCTCTATTTGCAAGAGTACAAAATGCTGTTTCTGGATCCTCAGTTGATACTTCACACGTCTTGACAGGAAGATTCTGAAGGTCGTCTAAGATACTCGTATCAAATTCAACATTGCTACCTAGGTGCAGTTTTGAAAAGTCAGTAGCAAGCTCTTCCTCATCTTCATTTTCATCATCCTCATCTTTCAAAGATAGGTTGTCAAGGCCATTGACCAACTCCGTAGGAGGATCTAAGCCTTCCATAGGAAGATCCATGAGACATTCATTTTCCACACAGTCTTGTTCTGGCTTTTCTGTATTTTCATGCCTGCTCTGAACTTCTGTACTATTTCCCTGTACACTCAATTCTTTTTGAGCTAAGCAGTGCTCTTTGCAATCATGTGACGATTCCTCCTCTTGTTGCTTCACATCAGGGCTTTCAGAGTTAATTTCTGCCTCTGATTCTTGGTTATACTCCACATCTTTTTCTGATGGTTCAGTTGCACAGACACCTGTCAAGTGAAGCACCTTTCCTTGAAGTTTTTGCTGGCGGCGCTGGCTCTGAATATTGCAATACAAAATAGAATTGGAATAAAAAAAACAGAGCAATTTTAAATGATACTTAGCACTCCTTACCATTTCTTTATCGAAATTTTTGTAGTATGCAAAGGGTGTGAGGTGGGGAGAACAATCTATGACTTAATGGTCAGAAGTGACCAAGCAATACTGAATTTATCCTCACTCAGATATAGTTCCCACTGCCCTTGTTACATAGTATCTTCAAAATACAACTAATGATTCCCTTTATATCGTCCCAACCCTTTCTTATGTCTGCATGCTGAAAAGTTTTATGGATAGCCTTATAGAGGATAACAGCTGCCTGGTACAAATTAATGCTACTTCACACAGGCAACAAATTCCACACTCCTCTGGATACTAGCTTATTCCTAGCACAGCAACCCTCAACCGAAAACGTAACTTCTTAATAGCAAAGATGTAAACACAATTTATCTTTTCAGTTCTGCAGCTGAGCAAGGAGAAATTCTAAGCTCTCTCCTCCACCATCTAAATTGCACAAGCAAAAAGAATATGTTTTACCAGAAGTTGTAAACACTTCATTAATAAAAGTGAAATAAGTTACCAAAACAAACCTTGGCTTGTTTTTTGGCCTGTTTCTTTACTTTTTTCTGAAGGTGCTTGCTTGTACCAGAGGGCTCATCTCTCTGCTTAAGATAACAGTCATTGATTTTGTCTTCTTCATCTTCAGATTCTTTGGCTTTTTTAACATTTCTCTCATTTGTAAGTTTTACTTTCTACAAAAACCAAAAAGCCACAAAACAAACACAGAAGAAACGTTACTGTCCTGAATAACAAAATAGTATTCTAAAAGAAAACTGTAGGGATGAGATGTTACCCAAGTTTTCAGCTCAAGGTAAAACATTTTAGTGACAGTTACGTAAAACTAACTCATTTATGCCACCCTAACATTTACAAAAGGGGTGCCTCATCACTTGAGAAGGTCTATGTGAAACAATGACTTGCAAAATGAAACAGTATGCAAAAGTAAGGCTACCAAGGGCCAAATTCTGAACCTGTGAAGGGGCAACACTGCCTTTGGCTCCAACAGATACAAGTCTCAGTAAATGCACTGAAGACTAGCATCTGAAGCAAGTGGAGACTTTTTCAGTTGAACTGTCTGCCACAGAATTTGTTTGCTTCTGCTGAAATGAAACTTGTTGCAGAAGACGTATGATCCCTTTGGCTGAGGGGGTTTAATTTCAATGTTTACTCAATAGCTTTTGTGTGAGAACCGCTCCTTAAGAAATCTGAAATGTTACGTACCCAGATCAGCAATATGAAACACAAAGCAAATCAAATATTTTGAGTGTCTAAAGGTTGAGCAAATAAATCCATATTGATGAAAGAAGTATTCACATACTATCCTACCAACATTCCTTAACTTTATTCAGTAACCTGAATACTAAGAGTATTCATGCAATCAGTGCAGAAATAGATGAAAAAAGTAAAAAGAAAAAGGTGTTCAAGCAACCACTAGACACTCATCGCCATCATGCAGTTTAGTTCAGTTTTACAACACTGAAGGTAAATTGGGAAACGTTATTCTTTGCCACTCAGTCTTCTCTAATAGTGAGACAAGATTGGAACATCCTAGATTATCTGCTAAGCGAATCTCTACATTAGAAACACAAACTGAAAAAGCAGCAAGATCACCAAGAGACTACCAGTGATTTTCCAGAGACAATTTATGAGCCACTACTTACAGGAATGACTCTCATGAAAATCTGATTCTCTCCCTGGGAAATTTAATAATTTTCACTTTCAAAAGAGATATTTAGACATTATACTAAAATATTCCAAAAATGAATTTATATAGTAAATCTATCTTAATTTAAATAATAAAGATGTTATCATATATGCAAACAAAAGCTAAGATAAAAAGCAAGCATGTACAATTGCTTACCTGATCATCTAGTACAGGAAGTGACAAATCAAGGAAAGGCTCATGGACCAAGGATACCTTTAAAGGAATATTCAAGAGTCAAATTTAATTTTGTTTGGAAGTGGCTTGCTTGTTATCAATAGGCTTATTTGTCTGTAGCCTTGTTTGCATTCAGTGTATGCTTTCACTTGTGCATACAGACATAAAGCCCAGCTCATCTACCTTCACAAACAGCTATCCATGACCAAAATCTAGAGTCATATTAACCCAAAAAATAAGCAAGGACTACTTTTAGAAATTACAGTTTTCTGGTGTCCTGGAATGTGAGAACTCAACTTAGGGCAACTGATACCTGCAATCTGTAATGACATTCATCTAACCCACTCACTATTACCCTTAATTGCTTCATTCTCAGGATGCATTATCCCAATAATGCTTTCTTGCTTAGCTGTTCTCCTGGCAATCCCATGGTCACTCCAGTGTGGGAAAGGGAAAGACCTCATCATCTGATGGAAGCAGGGAAGGGCCCCTGCAAGAATACTGCTGGTAGCAGAATAATTTTCATTCACTCCACAATTGGTACTACTGGAAGGTGTTTACTAGGATCTGAAAATGAATTCTTCTGGCAGAGGCTGTTGCTGACCTCTTTCTGGAAGGCTTTTGAAAGGCATGGGAACATTAGCTTTGTAACATAAGAGAAGACAGATTCCAGCCAAACCATGCTGCAAACTCTTTGAAAAGCATGCAGCTAGTCAACTCTTAGAAGTGTATTAAGTGAAGCAAACCTCTCCAATTTCACTTATGTCTACAATTAGTTGCTTTGAGGTTCTCCTCTGGATTACATAAAATTATTCCCTAGGCTATTCAAAGCAGGCAGTTTACTTACAGTTCTGCATTCCTCACACATAATCATACTGGTTAATTCTCCACCAAAGATTCGGTCTACAAAACTTTGTATTCCCTTTTTCTTTTCATATTCTGAGAATTGACAAAGTACATAGAAAAGTTAATATTATGGTACAAAATATTCTGCAAACCAATTTAGTTACAGCATACTGAATAAAGAGAATACAGTATGTAAGACATGATGGAACATGCTGTCCTGCTCTAGTTTCCTCAGGAAGTACAGCAAGGCTCTTCAATTAAGATTATTTCATATATCAAAGGAATAGGAACAAAAACACATTTGCAGAAGACAGCCTGACTGAACCAACAATTCTACCACTTTCTCAACTCAAACACACTTCCTTATTTTCTCAGAAGTATTGCATCCCAGTAAGAACTCCTGTTTTCTCTCAGGACTTAACTGTCAGAACCTAAAAAACAAGCACCAACTTCTGTCTGTATATGTGCTCGACAAACAAATCCAATTTCCTCATGTTTTATATTCGGTGTAGCACATAGTCTGAATTTAAACTTGTTCTTCATAGTCTAACCTAAGTTGTGTTGAAAAGTTTAAGAGTTCTTCTGTTTACTGTGATTCTGTTTTGTTTATTTCAGCTTTTCTTTACACCACTGTTAAGTAAAAATGGACTTACAGGACTGAATAAATCACTACACTTATGCACAAGTATTTTAATCACTCAGATGTTATGTAAGAAACTAAACACTAACCAAACATTGTTATGTATAATGTCTATAGAATCAATTCACTCTTACACTGTTAAGAGGAAAACAACACCGAGTTTAATAAGACATGTAAATAACTAGATTAACACTACTGAGCCTTATAATCTAGAAATACACATATTCAAGACATGGCCTAAGGTTGTACAGTTAAACATATATCTTTTAGTTGATAGCATTAATGTTACTTTGCATACTTAAATGAAACAATATTTTAAATTATCACAACATCCGTAACTGTATTTTACCTTTAACTTTCTTTTTAAGTTCTTCTTCATTTTGTTTGTTAGAGTCAGTCAATGCCTTCAGTATTCCAACACTCACTTGCTGAAATTTTAAAAACAAGTACACACTGTAAAACCTAAACTAATTCAGTTAACTAGTGCATTTTACAAAATATTTCAGATGGAGAAAAAAATTTAATCTTCACGATTAAGAGAATCAATACAAACAACACAAATGCCTGCAGAGACACAAAATAGTTCCCGTGTGTATTAAAATATAACCAATCAAGAAACAAGCCTGCAACTGCAGTGTTGTAATCCGTATGTCAGAAAATCAGTCTAAGAATTAAATACTTTCCCAAGTTACAACTGTCTAAAAAACCCACGGAATTTCCACAAGTCATCTTTCAGGCATTTCAGAAATTAAGACAAAATTACATTCTTCAGGGTGACTACACAAATTCCAAACTCACTTTTTCTGAAGAAGTTTTGGACAAGTTAATTGATTTCTGAAGTACAACATACCATCTATATGAGAATTGTTGAATTAACCACAGACTTTTACAGCACGCAAAACTGAACCCTTCTACTTGATGTTACTAAAAGGGTATGGAGATAGCTAGCACATTGCTTTCTAAAAAGGCAGAAAATGTAATTATATTAGAATTGCGTGTTACATATGCAAGAGATACAGGCCACAAACTTCTTTCTTTGAAGTCTTGTTAAAGAAAAACAGGAATATCTGTGGTTGCTCCTTCACAACCCCACTGTTTAAAGGCTGCCCAGTTCTACAGCTCTGTTGCCAATCTGCTTCAAGTGCGTGCTATGAACAGCACAAACCACTCTACAGATTTTGGCCTATCTCAGAAAGAATGTTCTTTCTCCCCTCAGCAGAGGGGGCAGTCTTCACCGGAGGTATGAAGAAGAAAGGCATGCCCAACTATGAAATCTGCACTCACTTGGATTTCTTCTGCTCTCATTCCATCAAGTAAGCAACGAAGCAACTCATGACTGTCCTGCTGCTGATAACCTTTAAATCGTATTGCTCTGTTAAATGAAACAATTGTAAAGTATCACAGAACTTAGAGATACACAGAGTGAAACCAATTCATATCAGACACAAAAGGATAAAGTCTCAAGTACGTATGCAGATAAAAGCAACAAGTATCTACATGTGGTATGCTATAAAAATCTGCAGATAGCTAATCAGAATGTCACTGAGTAACCTCCATTTTACTTCTATGTCTTTATATTTTGATCTTTAATACCTTCTTTCAAAACTTGTTAGATATTATATAAATTTTATATGCTGTGATGTGAGCTCAAGAAAAAAAAGAGAAGACTGACCTTTTTAAACAACTATCAAGCCTTATTCATATGACATGCAATTGTACAGATACTCACTTTTTACAAACCTGAGCAAAAAGTTCCTTAGGAGTGACTACCCCTTTATTTGTCTCTTGCACTTCTGTCAGGAACTGATACATGGCTAATGTCAAAGGACCTGGCTGATCTAGTTTTATCAGCTGAGGTTCCTGTTTTAAACAAAAGCAACAAAGTTGTTTTGCCTTAATTTGGTGACAGATCCTTCTGGAGTAAGTTTTCTCTTTATCTAAACACTTCAGTTCTTAAAAACGTTATTATCAAACAGAATACACGAAATTGCAAAAATTGCAATAAGTTAACCTGACAAAAACAATCAACACTTGGTCTCTCATAAGATGCTACCAAAACACTGGGCAAAGAACCATTAATTACTTGTTGCTTACTTGGAACTCTGGATTTCTGCTTTTATTAGAAAAAAAATACATTTCTCAAAAGGTACAACCCTTCTTTCCCACCCAAATCCCCTACTGTGATGACGGATGCATTAAGTTAGTGCTGCAGACTTCCTCTCATTTCCTACTTTGCATTTAGACAAATGGCACTATGGCAAAAGTCACTTATTTTCACCCCTTAAATAACCATAATATAACTATTCCTTTGATGACAACCAGTAGTAAAAAGAGTATGGAATCACTCTATTTCACTTTGAATGAAAGGCCTCTGCTGGATTCAGAAGCAGCTTTATGGAAGTTTTATGGAAGTCAGTGGTGAAGCTCCCACTGATTTTACATCTTAATCTTGTTAGTATTTAGATGAAACAGCTTTACAACCCAGAAATGAGCATTGCTTGTTTCTTTTACAGATAGGAAGAAACACACATTAGGAAGGTTGAAGCATATATACCATAGATAACTCGGGTGACTCTATTTTAACTGTTGCATCAGGCATTTTAGCTTCTTTAAGCAGCTCTCTCAGGACCGGAGTCTGTGATAAATTCTGCAGAACGTGAAAGAAAGACAAGGCTGGTAACTGGGGAACAAGATGAAGGGCAGCTGAGTTCCTCTGGTCATGGAATTTGTAGCAACCAGATTAGCAGCAATTTATTCTTTCAAAAACACAGGAGTGGTAAATGGAAACTCTAACAGTGTTCAAAAGTTAAAGGCGCATTCCATTCGCAGCTGACAGGACTTCAAAATGTCTTTTATATATCTATCACTTTAGATGGCAGAAACATTAAATGTACTATTCTTCTACAGACTGATCTTTCGACAGTGTGTTTAGTAGCGTCTGTTTCTAAAATCAAAAGGTAAGATCCAGTGTGTGTATTTACATGGTTCACACAAGATTATATATGAGTTTTAATACACATGAAAGAACACGTTTGTTCTATCTGAATCTTAGATGTGCAAGACACACAAGACACCAGTAAGCTCACCCTGTTAATATTTACTTTTATTTGATTTCCTGTTGCCAAGAGAGAGACATTTTTGTTTCAGTAAACACCCACGGTCTTTGGAGATTAATCTCTTATATCCTAAGAGGTCAGCAAGGGTGACGTGCCAGACTATCTCTTATTACTAAAATAGGAAGCTGGCATGCTTGATCTACATCACTGAAAGACACTGTCAATCAAAGACAAGGCAGTTTGTTATATTTCCCTTAGAGCAAGTCTGAACCTGCAGCTCCATTTCTTCATGTTTCTCCTGGCCAACACTATTTTTAGGAAGACCCCATCATTCTTGGCAGATAAAAATTGCAGTCTAGTTGTGTCAAGGTACAATACTGGGAGTGGGGTTGTTGTGGGATAAGATTTTTTGTTTTCGCTTGTTTTTTTCCCTGTTGAAAGCATTTTTAAGAGCAGCAATAGCTACTGTACCTGCATCACTGCATTAAAGAAACATGTATTCCCCAAGTTACTAAGTCCTTTCACAGGCACTTCCAAGTTAGTACTTGAATGTGAATTCTCTTCTTTAAGGGAGACTTCTTTTTCTTGTTCATTTTTGCTGTCTTTTTCTACTTTTTTGTTTTCAAATTCTTTGTTCTCTTGTTGTTTTTCTACTGAAATAATAAAAAGCATACCACATATCAACCCGGTAACAGGGAATGGGCTAGGAAAAAGTTATTAGAGGCAACAGTCATTTATGATGTTTAAACTTAAACATACGATAATTAGTTATATAATTGTATAAATGTAACAGTACTGATTTAGGTTCTTAAACTGTCTAGATAACAGGAGATAAAAAAAA
>NW_008604916.1:16986-26969 GCF_000691845.1 Merops nubicus | reverse complement strand
ATAAAAGGTATGTTCTTTAAACATGAGAAATTAACATTAGTTTATGATGTTGACCAAGCACTGGAACAGTTTCTCCAGGTTTCCAGAGACAGTATGGAATCTCCATTGCTGGAAATATTAAAAATTCGGCTGGACAATGTCCAGAGAAACCTATTCTATTTGATCAGGCTTTGAACAGAGGGACTGGCCTAGGTGAGCTCCAGACATGTTTTCAACCCTCAGATATTCTGTGATTCTGCAAAGTCTTAATCAAGTCTGATGATAGGACAGAGGTAAATCAGTGTTACAGAACTCAATTATCAAGGCAAAAATAGACAATACGTGTTTAATATACAGTCAAAGATAAAAACTGTCGTCAGAGCACGAGCAAAGTAAGTCATACTTTCCTGTCTCAGAAAGAAACAATTGAGGGTTGTGGTGGCTAACCAATCAAAATAAATCTCCCTACCACTGTAGGGACCAGTAGTAAAGATAAGACCTATCCCAAATAAACAGGAAGATCTTGAGAAGGCAAACAAAGGTTAGATGGTCCTCACAATGAACAGAGAATAGGATCAGACCTTGAAGAATGAGGGAGCCATATCATGTAAATGGTTTCCTCTTACAGACAGGGTCTTTGTTCTGGGTTATGTTGTGACTCCTTCCTTTGTTCTTCAGCCTCGCAGGATGGCATATGGCCCTACATGTTTTATCCTAGACATAGTCTATTTAATCTTTTCAGTAACAATTAAGTTTCTGTCTTAGCTGGTTCACAGATTATTATACCAGAACTATTAAACTGGTGGGTTGTTTTTCTTCCACTTCAGTTTAGCTGTTTTTTTGTTGTTGTTTAAAACAAACACTTGTCTCTGTGGTGCAGCACATACCAATATAGAACAGAATTACAATGTACTTCCAGCCAAAATCAGTTTATTGTCTATTTCAGTAGTTTTCTTATGGTAGCAATTATTCTCTGTAAGCCTGCAAGCAAGCAGCAGAAATCTGAAATCATCAAAGACTTTTTATCTGCAGCAATTTCAAAAATGGCAGGTAGCTGATAGTTTAAACTTTAGTTCTCTGCAGTAGAGCAGTGTGAGAACTAGAGAATGCCATCTGCCTTCAACATCTAGTTTTAAATGGTCAGGAATCAGGCTTATATTACCATTGCTCATATGTGTTAGTTAAATCAAGCTGGCATGGCACAGAAAAAAAATTGATGAGCGAGCCCCCTTGGTTTAAGGGTCATGAGTGGGTTGGAGAGGTACATTCTCAGGTCTACCAAGTGGACCTTTTGTATCGTACTCACAACATCTCTCCATTAAAGACACATTAGAAGTGCACTTAATAGTACCCTTATTTAACATAGCATAACGTTTCCTCACAAGAACAACAGATTTTATGTATGTATAGTAAGAGAATTGCAGTGATTTTATTGCAGGCAAAAAACCCCAAACAAACAAAACAACCCCGACATTTTCTGCTAAATTCCCAGAACTGTGGGTGAGACTTTGTAATCCACAGTACCATGGTGATTTTGGAGGGGTAATATGAAACATTCTAGTTTACCACTATTATATTTCCATCAGTGATGGTCAAGTCCCTGCCATGAATGTGAGAATAAAACCAAGTCCCGGATCTAAAAAAGGAATTGGAAGTCTAAAAGAATCTTCAGGGCATTTTCACCCCTGAAAAGAAATGAAATCAGTGCTATTCTTCTCCTGTATCTTCTTTTCATCTGTTTTTGAAGCATCAGAAATAGCCCATGGTATGGAAGACCAACATCTGCACTGTGCAAGGTTAGTCAGTTTTATTACAGGACTTGTTCATGTGCTCAAGTTCATACTGGACCCTAGTCCGTGAAGTATTTCTAGATCACTAGATCCTTCTAGATCAGTAGAAAGATTGGTATGGTTTTGGCTTCTCTTCTTGCTATGGCTACTAGGTGACTGACAGAACTTCTGGTCATACTCTCTGATATTTCACAGCATTTAAATGTTTGTAATGTCTTGATTCCTCCCAGTATTTGTTCACAGAACAGAATGAATTGAATTTAATACTATGACCTGCAGTAAGTCACTAGGATAAAACTTGCATGTATAAATGCAAACTGACAGCTTGTATAGCCTGTGAAAGCTACAAGAGAACAGAATTTTGGTTAGATTTTGTTTGTTTTTCTTTTAATTTGAACAGTTCCTTTTAGGACAATGGATTTTTTTTTTTTTTTTTTTTTTTTGTCTTTCCTGAATCTGAATGTTTTATTGTTCTGTCATTCTTGCAGCAATTTTCAAATAAATTCTGTAGATTTTTTTTATTTCTATTTCTGAGAAGAATATTCTGTTTAAATTTAACCTTGACTCAAATAACATGATTATATTTGAAAAGAGATAATCCAGTTTTAATTGTTCATCCAAACAATAAAATAAAATTAAACCCAAAAAAAAATCCCATGGAAATGTCTTATTTTGTGTACATCAGGGTTTGTTTGCTTGTTTGTTTTTGGCCAAGTAACTGTTCTCCACAGAAATTATCAAACACATCCAAAAATTGTGCAGCTCATTTAGAACTGTAAGATAACACAAAGAATCCTGAAATGATTTAACAAAATTAAGAGGAAGGATTAATGGTTATTTTTTTGATAAAATATATATATATATAACATGGAACAAATAAATTGCTGAATTGCTGCTGTACTCTGCTGGGGGTTGAAGATGGGAGAAAGAAAGAATCTAGCCTATTTTAGTGAATGGCTACACAGAAAGAAGGGCTCAGAAAGATGTCACCTGTAGAAGCCACACAAGGACACGAAAGAAAATCTTAATTGGAATAATGTGTTCTGGTTTTGTTGCTTGATGAGACAAAAAGGTGATGCCACAGAAAGAAAATGTCTTTAGAGTAAAGGAATATAAAGAAAGCTTTCCTCTCCAAAACAACAGCAATATGTGTATCTTTAAATGAATGATGTACAGAAATTAGTAAGATGCTCTTGTTTTGATTACTTATAATGGAAACATACAGAAATAGTCAACAAAATTCAAAGGCAGCTCATTAAAAAACAGTTAAAATATATAGAACTCATTTCCACCATTTCCACCACATACAATTTAATGCAAACATTTTTATAGGGATAATATAAATATCTGCAGTCATATTAAAGAGTATCACATAAGAGTTATCTTGATTTTGAACAGAAGTCCAAACTCTATCAGATTGAAACAAGTAAAACCTGTCCCCACTGAGAAAAATTTTAAATATTTCCAAGAATTTTTTTTTTTTCAAACTTAATTTTATTTCAAAAGCAGAATCAACACAACAACTAAGGTCATATTTGCCATGAATTTTATATATACATGAAAGGAGAAAGACATTCAGCAGCAAAATATCCATAAAAGTGTTACTAGTAATATCGTCACTAACATTTTTTTTCAAACTTTCTGTTCATTTTGCAACAGGGAAAAGGAGAGATTGAAGTTTTTCATATGGTTTCCATTATTTTCAGTTTCAGATGTGTTAGAAATATAGCTATAACTACTACCTCCTGTCAAGTTCTCTTTCAGGAGCAGATGACAGCAGAAAACCAGGAAGAAACAACAAAACATACACACCAGAAACTTCCTTAAACTTTCTTTAACAGTATAAAACCTTGCATTTACTTCAGTGTTTAGAAAATGTCTTTAACCCAATCGTTGTTTCCTACTGTTATCCCCATGGCCTGAGAAAATTGTGATTCTGTGCCCCCTCCAAAAATATCTGAAACCTACCCCACTTTATGATTCACCCAAAACTTCCCTCATTACGATTCTGTTTCTTTTTTTTTTTTTATAACAACACCTTTTATCCTACACTGGAGGGTGATGGCTTAAAAGGCGTGCCTAAGGGTTGAATTACTTAGACTCCCTTGAGTCACAGGTTCAAATTCTGGCAGGGTTGACTCAATCCTGCTTCCTTTCAAGGTAAAGAAATTGAATTCCATGCAGGTCATTCTCTGAGAGTCTTTGAGGGAAGAGCAAAATTGCAAATAATATCCAGTCTGCTTTCTGGAAAAATTAAATCTTTCTATGAGACTGAAGTTTTCACTATTTCCTTTCACTAGTATTTCCTCTTCCAGCATTTCAGTGCTGCACATCTGTTACTGCTGTTCACTTAGAAATCACACTCTACCAGGAGTTACATAGATCTGGTGTGGTTACACAGGGACAGGTAACATATTGTGGTTAATTCCAAGTCTGGTTTGATTATCCGATTTGTTAAAGTTTTACCAACACTTATTATTTCCTAAAATCTTAATGTCATTTTTCTCTCAAAGCTCGTAAAGAGGAGACAACAGTAAATCAGTGAAAATCTTAGCCTTTAATTTTAAGAGAAGGAAGAGTTTTTCCTTCACTTTTGAAAATAAAAAAAAAAAAAATTCTTGAAACTGTGAAGTGGGCACACCTCAAGGGGTCAGCAGCAGAATGACAAATAAAGACAGTCTCAAGCATAATTTTATAACTGTGTAGTTTTCAGTAGACTTTCATGGTTTGTAAATACTCTGGACTGGCAGTTCTGGCATGAGGACAAAGACACCAACATCATCAGCAGAAGGTAGCCCAGGTAGGAAGAATGACGTCACAGAGCCAGGCAGATTAGGCAGCAAAGTTGATATTTAAACTTCACTGACATTTTCCATATCTGGACTCCCCTTCCAACTGGTAACGATACTGCCAGTTCTCAAAAGTTCAGGCAGGAATTTTCTGTGCCCATATGAGGCAGGTATTGCAAGGAAAATGCCACAATAAATGGTCATATAATTTCTGAAACAAGTTTAGGGGAAACCAAACCAAAGCAAAGCAAAACAAAGCAAAGCAAAACAAAGCAAAACACAAACCGAACAAAAACAAAACAAAAAGTTGTTCTGCCTACTTGTAAAGAATATTCTCAGAAATGGGTGTGTAGGGTTTTTGTATGTTTGTTTGTTTGTTTTCTTTCCAGAATCATTATGAGCTTTGCTTGTTAGAAAGATTTTAAATTTTACAAATTATCCTCTCAGAATCTGCGTGAAAAAATGCCTGGTTTTGCTTGATCTATCAAAATACTATTTCAGAAGTTCAGCAAAAACATGTGAGGGCTTGCTAGCCCAAATAACTGATAATCAATCTGAAAAAAAAAATAAAACCAAAACCAAAAAACAAAGCCAAAAATCAACCCCCTTTATCTTATCAAAAAATTAGTGCTTTCAGAAGCATGTTTGTCTCATTCTCTGGAGCTCGTAAATATTCTGTTTTGGAGTAAGGGAGCTGAAGAGAATTTCCTTGGAGTCACAAGTCCCAGTGACTAGTGATCAGAATCTTTGTTAGGGTGCTGGGAAAAGAAGATAGAGCCTAAGGCAAATTCAGAGGGATGAAGTTCAGGGATCAGGTTAAAAAAGTAAATGTAAGAAATAACTGGAAAAAAAACTATACTGTATGCCTATGGCATCTATAATTTCTGACAGACAGACAAATTTTACCACTCTATAGGAATGATGTCATCCACCCGGCAGGCTGTTTTCGTATATTCTATAGCCTAATTGAGAGATACACTTCCCAAGAGTGCAAATAAATTGGTTTTGGAGGAAAATGCCCTTTCTGGTGCCTGAGGGTGACTCCTCACCACCCTCTCCCTGAAAGTCCCATGTCTTTCTCCTGTTACATCAGGTTTGATATACATAAGCATAGAGAAATTCTTTCATTCTCATCAGGAAATCTGACTCTCCCACCAAGTGAATACTGTTTCTTAGCACCTTCTGAAGCCAATTTCAGCCCTCTTGTTCTGCTCCCTAATGTCTCAGGCTTGACTTCTGTACAGAGAGTCAAGGTGAGTGGGAAGGAAGGTAGTATAACATACATCCTTCCTCTGCCTTAGAAGTCTAGGGTGTGGTCCACCAGGTTTGTGTACTTCTAGTTCATAGCACTTGATCTTTTCTTCAATACAGCAGTGCCAGAGGCATAGAGGGCAAAGGCTGGCTTCCCTATAAAAGAGAAATCATTTAATATTTTTTTAGTGAATCTACTGTTACCCATAGATTCTGTTTTTGCATGTCTATATATCTTTGTGTTAGTTGTAACAACATTTTAGGTAAACACAATAACTTCAACCCACAGGTCAACATTTTAAAAAGTTGTTTCTGCTCTTCTGTGAGAATTGTGCCCATATATGAATGGATTTGGTGCTCGTTCAACTGTTTTAAAACAAACAGATGTCCTTTCTTTGTGAGCATAGGAACTGGAGAAAATAAATAGACTGTTTAATATCATCTGATTCTATTTTAAAATGCAATTAAATTGGGGGAAACAATCCAGAATAAACATTTAAAGGATTTGGGAATGGTGATCACAGCCTTTTCTCCTCTAGATCACTCAGTGGTGTTCCCCCAGTCTAAGCCAAGGGAAAGTTACAGACAATTGATGACAGTTTCATCATTCCCAATTCAGAAAGTGTGTGGCTACTGCCCAGTCATGAGGTGTGCACATCCTTGCACTATGCTAGCTATCCAAATGCACAAAGACCAAAAACTAAAGGCCAAAGAATACTTCACTTTTGCGATATATCTCGAATTCAAAATTCAGGCATATTTTCAGGGCAATAAGAAAAGCTCTAGCACTCTGTTTCTGCTTTTGGGTAGAAAACTTCAGCTTTTATAGCTGTTACAGCAGCATTTCTCACCAGTTTATAATTTACCTTACCTCTTGGGAGGCCATGAGAAGCAAGATATTACTTAAACAGTAAGTCAGCCTTTCTGGTTCCCAGAAAATGTGAGGATTACACAGTTGGCTTCAAGCTAACATTCAAAACTCTTCACTAATTTTTTAGTTAATTGTCTTATTAATGATTTCCTGCTTAAAATTAACCTGTTGTGATATTTTGCTGTTAAACTTTGAAATATGGTGTATATCGAAAGCATACGGAAGTACGAAGAACAGCACTCTTGGAAGGGGAGAGAAAGAAGAATGTTATAGGTATTTGCCTACATTAGATGACTGAAATCTTCCAAATTACATGCCTTCAAGTGAGTAGTTGACTTTCTGCTTGATTCTCAACTGCAATTACAAGCCAAAAAAATGACAACTATAATACAATTAGCTTTTCTTTAGTTTCATACGAATTGTGGCATGGAAGATCAGGAAAGGATTTTATGACTTTCTAGATTTAAGCTATCTATATGATAAATCTTTTTCCCAAACTCTTCCTAAAGCTGTTTATGTCAAGCTAATGTCACTTTACCTTATGTTTATTTAATGTCAGGCATTTTATTCATGCTTCCTGATGTGTGGACTCAAACAGCCATTACTGAAAGGGGAACATACCAATGCTCCAGCATTAGAAAGTTCATAAAGCCCTATTTACATTGTTTTGTTGATATTTTTCACAGTGCCATCCAGGTAGCAGAGAAAGGAGTGTGGCAAAATCTTTTTTCTCTTTAGAATTAGCTGCTATACTGTCCCTCCAGCAGTATAAGTAGAAAGACAGAGGATAATATTTTTTTTCCAGTGTCCTAATGAGAACTGAGAATGCCCTCACTCCCTCGGCTAGCTCTTCTAGCCAGCAGCTATTGCAATATGCCTATAAGGAGAAACTCAGACAGTGCAGAAACTCAAAGAGGGAAAGATACATAGAAAAAATCTCATCATAATCCAATTTCAAGGAAACAATTTAAAGATAACTAGCTTGTAAGTGATTGGGGTTGTATTGCTTTTAACTGCAGCCACCTGTTTCCAAAAGAGGAAGAATGGGTTATTGGCTAAAGCTTAGATAAAACAATATCTAGCTAAAGTTGGATGTCTTGGCTCTCTTCACAGAACTGCTGCAGGCTTCTTGCAGGACCTCCTGGCATTTTTTACACTTCTTGCGAGTTATTTTTTTCATCTTTGTCCATTTACATGCTTGTCCTTCATAAATGACAAGCTTTTTTGTATAGGGCAAGTGAAAAAAGTAATACTAGATAGGACAACAAGGTGATATCAAGTGTGTTGCACCAAGCAGTGTACCAGAATGCATGGAGACAGTGGTGGGCTTTTTTTTTAATGTTAAGAATATTAACTCTTACCGTCTGGAATGGTGATGCTTTGTAGCAGTAGCCGTTTTGTAACAGTAAACTGTGGCATATACACACAAGCACACAGTCGTACTTTTTGGATTATGTTTTACACTACACATTTATACTCCTGAAATGCAATGCATCTAACAGAGAAACCATCAAGCCATGACTTAGTTTGTATCTCTGGCATTCTTGGGGGCCCTAGAGCAGGTCATTTCATTTCTCTGAGCTTTTCTTTTCTTCTCCTGCCTTTTCTCACTAACAAAGTTCTCCAGGCCATGATTTCTCTTTTACAGTGGCCTTTCATATTTTCTTCAGTCTTGAACTCCTATCTGGTTTGATAGATCTGTCAATATGACAACGTTGTAACGAATAACAGCTGCAGAGATGTTAGTTTCCTCTATCCTCAACAAGATTTAAAAAAAAAAAACAAAAAACTTGAGGGTTCCATAGGGGAGGGATGATGGAAAGAATCATGATTTTATACACTTACTTATTCATTCTTTCATTCACTCACAGATATGACTGACTAGTTTCCGTGTATACCCTGGAGTTACAACACATGTTCTTAACAGATGTTTTATTATCTGATCTTTTGTTATATTCATCCAAGCTGCCACAACAGTCACCCCCATTTTATCTTCTCCTACCCCAAACAAAATAAAAGGAAAAAAACCTCTTCATAATCATAGATAGTGTTGGGTTACTCTCACTCAGGAATCACTCCCTCCAAGGGCAATTATAAGCAACTCTTATCTTTGCAAAATGTACCATAAGAGCTTATTACTTGAGATGCAATGTGTTCTGATCTCTGAAGGCTCAGAACTGGACTTTAAGGAAAACAAAACACTGTTTTTTTTCAGAACAGTTCTCTCTTTTCTTGCTTTCTGACCCTAAAAAGGAGTAAGACAGGATGTTTTAAAAATATGTTTAAATATTTTGATGTAAACTCTTAGTTGGTCTGCTTTATGGATCCTGCTCTCATCAGCTCCATAGTTTCTTGCATATAAGCTGTGCATCATCCTTCAAGAAGACAACTCTGTGATTTAGCATGGTGTGAGTTACACAAGAAGTCTGTACACTTAATCTTGTTGTTTCTGATTCAACCCTCTCTCTACCACCAGTTTTGTGTTAAGATTGTTGGTTATCTGTGCATGCACAGTACTAGAAGGTGACAGTATGAAGACAAGAGTTATTTGTAGGTGGTTCAAGTTCTCCTTGAATCTTATTGGTCTTATAACAGCATCTACTTTTACATTGAAGTACCTTCTTTTATTCATGTAACTTTGAAAATGTTTGCTTAAATGATTTTTCCATATTGACTTAGCAAGTTAATAGAAAAGGAGAAAGGCAGTCCTCTGCTTTATACATCAAAATACCATTCCCACTTCTTGTCTTAGACTATCATTGGAAAAAAACAGTGTTATTCATACCAGATTTTTATATTTCTCTAACATAATTTTCATTCTTGTGTGTATCAGATATTACTTACTATATAGCTTGTAGAAAGCTAGAAACAGTCCTAAGCCCAGGTACTAGCAACTCAAATAGATTCATATCAATATCATCTTTGTCCTGACTCGGTTTGGAAGCATCTATAAGGTTTCTTTGAGCTCTTCATACCTCTTTTAACAACATTTATAAATTTATTATCTATAATAATATTTGCCATTATAAATAATATTTATATACAAAAGTTACTTTGATCCAAGAGACAAAAATTCTTCTACTGAATCATCAAATATGAAAAATACCAAAACAACAAAGGAAAAAAAAAAAAAGGTAATGAAAATTTAAATTTGTGTTTGTTAAAGAGTTAGTTAAAAGAAAAAATCCCATAAAAATTTCCAATAAAAATACATTAAAGTCTGTTGGAACATTTGTCAATGAAGAATATTTTATTTTTTAACTGATTTTTTTTTTTTTTTTCACCACACATTCTTTATTTCTA